>NC_090923.1:1512910329-1513216063 GCF_040938575.1 Ambystoma mexicanum
GAGATGTGCTATCTCAATGCTTATACCAAACCTGAGACCCTTCCTAAAGCTTGAGATGTGATATCCAACTCCTTCCCATTCCAATCCTGAGACCCTTCCTATAGCATGATATGTGATATCTCAAGGCCTCTAATACCAAACCTAAGATCCTTCCTCTAACATGAAATGTGATATCCAACTCCTTCCCCTTCCAAACCTGAGAGCCTTCCTATAGCATGAGATATGATATCCAAGTCCTTCCCATTCCAATCCTGAGACCCTTCCTATAACATGAAATGTGATATCCAACTCCTTCCCATTCCAACCTGAGACCCTTCCTATAGCATGAGATGGGATATCCAACTCCTTCCAAATCCAATACTGATACCCTTCCAATAGCATGAGATGTGATATCCCAATGCTTCTACCAAACCTGAGACCCATACTATGGCATGAGATGTGATATCAAACTCCTTCCCATTCCAATCTTGAGACTCTTCCTATAGCTTGAGATGTGATATCCAACTCCTTCCCATTCCAATTCTGAGACCCTTCCTATGCCATGAGACTTGATATCTCAATGCTTCTAATACCAAACCTGAGACCCGTCCTATAACATGAGCTGTGATATCCAAATCTTTCCCCTTCCAAACCTTAGACCCTTCCTTTATCATGAGATGTGATATCCAACTCCTTCCCATTCCAATCCTGAGACCCTTCCGATATCATGAGATTTGTTATCTCAATGCTTCTAATATCAAACTTGAGACCCTCCCTATAGCATGAGATGTGACATCCAAGTCCTCCCCATTCCAATCCTGAGACCCTTCCTATAGCATGAGATGTGATATCGCAATGCTTCTAATACCAAACCTGAGACCCTTCCTATAACATGAGATGGGATATCCAACTCCTTCCCATTCCAATCCTGAGACCCTTCCGATAGCAGAGATGTGATATCTCAATGCTTATACCAATCCTGAGACCCTTCCTATGGCCTGAGATGTCATATACAACTCCTTCCCAATCCAATCCTGAGACCCTTCCTATAGCATGAGATGTGATATCTCAATGCTTATACCAAATCTGAGACCCTTCCTATAGCATGAGATGTGATATCCAACTCCTTCCCATTCCAATCCTGAGACCCTTCCTATAGCATGAGATGTGATGTCTCAATGCTTCTAATACCAAACCTGAGATCCTTCCTATAACATGAGATGTGATATCCAACTCCTTCCCATTCCAATCCTGAGACCCTTCCTATAGCATGAGATGTGATGTCTCAATGCTTCTAATACCAAACCTGAGAACCTTCCTACAGCATGCGATGTGATATCTCAATGCTTCTAATACCAAACCTGAGACCAGTCCTATAACATGAGATTGGATATCCAACTCCTTCCCCTTCCAAACCTGGGACCCTTCCTATAGCATGAGAAGTGATATCCAACTTCGTCCCATTCCAATCCTGAGACCCTTCCTATAACATGAGATGTGATGTCTCAATGCTTCTAATACCAAACCGGAGATCTTTCCTATAACATGAGATGTGATATCCAACTCCTTACCATTCCAATCCTGAGACCCTTCCTATAGCATGAGATGTGCTATCTCAATGCTTATACCAAACCTGAGACCCTTCCTAAAGCTTGAGATGTGATATCCAACTCCTTCCCATTCCAATCCTGAGACCCTTCCTATAGCATGAGATGTGATATCTCAAGGCCTCTAATACCAAACCTGAGATCCTTCCTCTAACATGAAATGTGATATCCAACTCCTTCCCCTTCCAAACCTGAGAGCCTTCCTATAGCATGAGATATGATATCCAAGTCCTTCCCATTCCAATCCTGAGACCCTTCCTATAACATGAAATGTGATATCCAACTCCTTCCCATTCCAACCTGAGACCCTTCCTATAGCATGAGATGGCATATCCAACTCCTTCCAAATCCAATACTGATACCCTTCCAATAGCATGAGATGTGATATCCCAATGCTTCTACCAAACCTGAGACCCATACTATGGCATGAGATGTGATATCAAACTCCTTCCCATTCCAATCCTGAGACTCTTCCTATAGCTTGAGATGTGATATCCAACTCCTTCCCATTCCAATTCTGAGACCCTTCCTATGCCATGAGACTTGATATCTCAATGCTTCTAATACCAAACCTGAGACCCGTCCTATAACATGAGATGTGATATCCAAATCTTTCCCCTTCCAAACCTTAGACCCTTCCTTTATCATGAGATGTGATATCCAACTCCTTCCCATTCCAATCCTGAGACCCTTCCGATATCATGAGATTTGTTATCTCAATGCTTCTAATATCAAACTTGAGACCCTCCCTCTAGCATGAGATGTGACATCCAAGTCCTCCCCATTCCAATCCTGAGACCCTTCCTATAGCATGAGATGTGATATCTCAATGCTTCTAATACCAAACCTGAGACCCTTCCTATAACATGAGATGGGATATCCAACTCCTTCCCATTCCAATCCTGAGACCCTTCCGATAGCAGAGATGTGATATCTCAATGCTTATACCAATCCTGAGACCCTTCCTATGGCCTGAGATGTCATATACAACTCCTTCCCAATCCAATCCTGAGACCCTTCCTATAGCATGAGATGTGATATCTCAATGCTTATAGCAAATCTGAGACCCTTCCTATAGCATGAGATGGGATATCCAACTCCTTTCAAATCCAATACTGATACCCTTCCAATAGCATGAGATGTGATATTCCAATGCTTCTACCAAACCTGAGACCCATACTATAGCATGAGATGGGATATCCAACTCCTTCCAAATCCAATACTGATACCCTTCCAATAGCATGTGATGTGATATCCCAATGCTTCTAACAAACCTGAGACCCATACTATGGCATGAGATGTGATATCAAACTCATTCCCATTCCAATCCTGAGACTCTTCCTATAGCTTGAGATGTGATATCCAACTCCTTCCCATTCCAATTCTGAGACCCTTCCTGTGCCATGAGACTTGATATCTCAATGCTTCTAATACCAAACCTGAGACCCGTCCTATAACATGAGATGTGATATCCAAATCTTTCCCCTTCCAAACCTTAGACCCTTCCATTATCATGAGATGTGATATCCAACTCCTTCCCATTCCAATCCTGAGACCCTTCCGATATCATGAGATTTGTTATCTCAATGCTTCTAATATCAAACTTGAGACCCTCCCTATAGCATGAGATGTGACATCCAAGTCCTCCCCATTCCAATCCTGAGACCCTTCCTATAGCATGAGATGTGATATCTCAATGCTTCTAATACCAAACCTGAAACCCTTCCTTTAACATGAGATGTGATTTCCAAATCCTTCCCCTTCCAAACCTGAGACCCTCCCTTTAGCATGAGATGTGATATACAACTCCTTCCCATTCCAATCCTGAGACCCTTCTGATAGCATGAGATGTGATATCTCAATGCCTGTAATACCAAACCTGAGATCCTATCTCTAACATGAAATGTGATATCCATCTCCTTCCCTTTCCAAACCTGAGACCCTGCCTATAGCATGATATGTGATATCCAAGTCCTTCCCATTCCAATCCTGAGACCCTTCCTATAGCATGTGATGTGATATCTCAATGCTTATACCAAACCTGAGACCCTTCCTATGGCATGAGATGTCATATACAACTCCTTCCCATTCCAATCCTGAGACCCTTCCTATAGCATGAGATGTGATATCTCAATGCATATAACAAACCTGAGACCCTTCCTATAGCATGAGATGTGATATCCAACTTCTTCCCATTCCAATCCTGAGACCCTTCCTATAACATGAGATGTGATGTCTCAATGCTTCTAATACCAAACCTGAGATATTTCCTATAATATGAGATGTGATATCCAACTCCTTCCCATTCCAATCTTGAGACCCTTCCTATAGCATGAGATGTGATATCTCAATGCTTATACCAAACCTGAGACCCTTCCTATAGCTTGAGATGTGATATCCAACTCCTTCCCATTCCAATCCAGAGACCCTTCCTATAGCATGAGATGTGATATCTCAAGGCCTCTAATACCAAACCTGAGATCCTTCCTCTAACATGAAATGTGATATCCAACTCCTTCCCCTTCCAAACCTGAGAGCCTTCCTATAGCATGAGATATGATATTCAAGTCCTTCCCATTCCAATCCTGAGACCCTTTCTATAACATGAAATGTGATATCCAACTCCTTCCCATTCCAACCTGAGACCCTTCCTATAGCATGAGATTGGATATCCAACTCCTTCCAAATCCAATACTGATACCCTTCCGATAGCATGAGATGTGATATCCCAATGCTTCTACCAAACCTGAGACCCATACTATGGCATGAGATGTGATATTAAACTCCTTCCCATTCCAATCCTGAGACCCTTCCTATAGCTTGAGGTGTGATATCCAACTCCTTCCCATTCCAATTCTGAGACCCTTCTTATACCATGAGACTTGATATCTCAATGCTTCTAATACCAAACCTGAGACCCGTCCTATAACATGAGATGTGATATCCAAATCCTTCCCCTTCCAAACCTCAGACCGTTCCGTTATCATGAGATGTGATATCCAACTCCTTCCCATTCCAATCCTGAGACCCTTCCGATATCATGAGATTTGTTATCTCAATGCTTCTAATATCAAACTTGAGACCCTCCCTATAGCATGAGATGTGACATCCAAGTCCTTCCCATTCCAATCCTGAGACCCTTCCTATAGCATGAGATGTGATATCTCTATGCTTCTAATACCAAACCTGAGACCCTTCCTATAACATGAGATGGGATATCCAACTCCTTCCCATTCCAATCCTGAGACCCTTCCGATAGCAGAGATGTGATATCTCAATGCTTATACCAAACCTGAGACCCTTCCTATGGCCTGGGATGTCATATACAACTCCTTCCCATTCCAATCCTGAGACCCTTCCTATAGCATGAGATGTGATATCTCAATGCTTATACAAAATCTGAGACCCTTCCTATAGCATGAGATGTGATATCCAATTCCAATCCTGAGACCCTTTCTATAGCATGAGATGTGATATCTCAATGCTTATACCAAACCTGAGAGCCTACCTATAGCATGAGATGTGATATCCAAGTCCATCCCATTCCAATCCTTAGACCCTTCCTACAGCATGCGATGTGATATCTCAATGATTCTAATACCAAACCAGAGACTCGTCCTATAACATGAGATGGGATATCCAACTCCTTCCCATTCCAATCCTGAGCCACTTCCGATAGCAGAGATGTGATATCTCAATGCTTATACCAAACCTGAGACCCTTCCTATAACATGAGATGTGATATCCAACTCCTTCCCGTTCCAAACCTGAGACACTAACTATAGCATATGTGATATCCAACTCCTTCCCATTCCAAACATGAGACCCTTCCTATAGCAAGAAAGTAATATCCAACTCCTACCCATTGCAATCCTGAGACCCTTCCTATAGCAAGAGATGTGATATCCAAATCCTTCCCATTCCAATCCTGAGACCCTTCCTATAACATGAGATGTGATATCCAACTCCTTCCCATTCCAACCTGAGACACTTCCTATAGCATGAGAAGGGATATCCAACTCCTTCCCAATCCAATCCTGAGACCCTTTCGATAGCAGAGATGTGATATCTCAATGCTTATACCAAACCTGAGACCCTTCCTATAGCATGAGAAGGGATATCCAACTCCTTCCCAATCCAATCCTGAGACCCTTCCGATAGCAGAGACGTGATATCTCAATGCTTCTACCAAACCTGAGACCCTTCCTTTAGCATGAGATGTGATATCCAAATCCTTCACATTCCAATCCTGAGACCCTTCCTATAGCATGAGAAGGGATATCTCAATGCTTCTAATACCAAACCTGAGATCCTTCCTATAACATGAGATGTGATATCCAATTCCTTCCCATTCCAATCCTGAGACCCTTCCGATAGCAGAGATGTGATATCTCAATGCTTATACCAAACCTGAGACCCTTCCTATGGCCTGAGATGTCATATACAACTCCTTCCCATTCCAATCCTGAGACCCTTCCTATAGCATGAGATGTGATATCTCAATGCTTATACCAAATCTGAGACCCTTCCTATAGCATGAGATGTGATATCCAACTCCTTCCCATTCCAATCCTGAGACCCTTCCTATAGCATGAGATGTGATGTCTCAATGCTTCTAATACCAAACCTGAGATCCTTCCTATAACATGAGATGTGATATCCAACTCCTTCCCATTCCAATCCTGAGACCCTTATGAAAGCATGAGATGTGATATCTCAATGCTTCTAATACCAAACCTGAGATCCTTCCTATAACATGAGATGTGATTTCCAAATCCTTCCCCTTCCAAACCTGAGACCCTCCCTTTAGCATGAGATGTGATATCCAACTCCTTCCCATTCCAATCCTGAGACCCTTCTGATAGCATGAGATGTGATATCTCAATGCCTCTAATACCAAACCTGAGATCCTACCTCTAACATGAAATGTGATATCCATCTCATTCCCTTTCCAAACCTGAGACCCTGCCTATAGCATGAGATGTGATATCCAAGTCCTTCCCATTCCAATCCTGAGACCCTTCCTATAGCATGTGATGTGATATCTCAATGCTTATACCAAACCTGAGACCCTTCCTATGGCATGAGATGTCATATACAACTCCTTCCCATTCCAATCCTGAGACCCTTCCTATAGCATGAGATGTGATATCTCAATGCTTATACCAAATCTGAGACCCTTGCCATAGCAAGAGATGTGATATCCAACTTCTTCCCATTCCAATCCTGAGACCCTTCCTATAGCATGAGATGTGATATCTCAATGCCTCTAATACCAAACCTGAGATCCTACCTCTAACATGAAATGTGATATCCAACTCTTTCCCCTTCCAAACCTGAGAGCCTTCCTATAGCATGAGATGTGATATCCAAGTCCTTCTAATTCCAATCCTGAGACCCTTCCTATAACATGAGATGTGATATCCAACTCCTTCCCATTCCAACCTGAGACCCTTCCTACAGCATGAGATGGGATATCCAACTCCTTCCAAATCCAATCCTGATACCCTTCCGATAGCATGAGATTTGATATCCCAATGCTTCTACCAAACCTGAGACCCATACTATGGCATGAGATGTGATATCAAACTCCTTCCCCTTCCAAACCTTAGACACTTCCTTTATCATGAAATGTGATATCCAACTCCTTCCCATTCCATCCCTGAGACCCTTCCGATATCATGAGATGTGATATCTCAATGCTTCTAATATCAAACTTGAGACCCTCCTTAAAGCATGAGATGTGATATCCAAGTCCTTCCCATTCCAATCCTGAGACCCTTCCTATAGCATGAGATGTGATATCTCAATGCTTCTAATACCAAACCTGAGACCCTTCCTATAACATGAGATGGGAATATCCAACTCCTTCCCATTCCAATCCTGAGACCCTTCCGATAGTAGAGATGTGATATCTCAATGCTTATACCAAACCTGAGATCCTTCCTATAACATGAGATGTGATATCCAACTCCTTCCCATTCCAATCCTGAGACACTTCCTATAGCATGAGATGTGATATCTCACTGCTTATACCAAACCTGAGACCATTCCTATAGCATGAGATGTGATATCCAACTCCTTCCCATTCCAATCCTGAGACCCTTCCTATAGCATGAGATATGATACCTCAATGCTTCTAATATCAAACTTGAGACCCTCCCTATAGCATGAGATGTGATATCCAAGTCCTTCCCATTCCAATCCTGAGACCCTTCCGATAGCATGAGATGTGATGTCTCAATGCTTCTAATACCAAACCTGAGATCCTTCCTATAACATGAGATGTGATATCCAACTCCTTCCCATTCCAATCCTGAGACCCTTCCTATAGCATGAGATGTGATATCTCAATGCTTATACAAAACCTGAGACCCTTCCTATAGCATGAGATGTGATATCCAACTCCTTCCCATTCCAATCCTGAGACCCTTCCTATAGCATGAGATGTGATATCTCAATGCCTCTAATACCAAACCTGAGATCCTTCCTCTAACATGAAATGTGATATCCAACTCCTTCCCATTCCAATCCTGAGACACTTCCTATAGCATGAGATGTGATATCTAAATGCTTCTAATACCAAACTTGAGACTCTTCCTATAACATGAGATGGGATATCCAACTCCTTCCCATTCCAATCCTTAGACCCTTCCTACAGCATGCAATATGATATCTCAATGATTCTAATAACAAACCTGAGACCCGTCCTATAACATGAGATGGGATATCCAACACCTTCCCATTCCAATCCTGAGACACTTCCGATAGCAGAGATGTGATATCTCAATGCCTCTAATACCAAATATGAGATCCTTCCTCTAACATGAAATGTGATATCCAACTCCTTCCCATTCCAATCCTGAGACCCTTCCGATAGCAGAGATGTGATATCTCAATGCTTATACCAAACCTGAGACCCTTCCTATGGCCTGGGATGTCATATACAACTCCTTCCCATTCCAATCCTGAGACCCTTCCTATAGCATGAGATGTGATATCTCAATGCTTATACCAAATCTGAGACCCTTCCTATAGCATGAGATGTGATATCCAATTCCTTCCCATTCCAATCCTGAGACCCTTCCTATAGCATGAGATGTGATATCTCAATGCTTATACCAAACCTGAGAGCCTACCTATAGCATGAGATGTGATATCCAAGTCCATCCCATTCCAATCCTTAGACCCTTCCTACAGCATGCATGATTCTAATACCAAACCAGAGACTCGTCCTATAACATGAGATGGGATATCCAACTCCTTCCCATTCCAATCCTGAGCCACTTCCGATAGCAGAGATGTGATATCTCAATGCTTATACCAAACCTGAGACCCTTCCTATAACATGAGATGTGATATCCAACTCCTTCCCGTTCCAAACCTGAGACACTAACTATAGCATATGTGATATCCAACTCCTTCCTATTCCAAACATGAGACCCTTCCTATAGCAAGAAAGTAATATCCAACTCCTACCCATTGCAATCCTGAGACCCTTCCTATAGCAAGAGATGTGATATCCAAATCCTTCCCATTCCAATCCTGAGACCCTTCCTATAACATGAGATGTGATATCCAACTCCTTCCCATTCCAACCTGAGACACTTCCTATAGCATGAGAAGGGATATCCAACTCCTTCCCAATCCAATCCTGAGACCCTTCCGATAGCAGAGATGTGATATCTCAATGCTTATACCAAACCTGAGACCCTTCCTATAGCATGAGAAGTGATATCCAACTCCTTCCCAATCCAATCCTGAGACCCTTCCGATAGCAGAGACGTGATATCTCAATGCTTCTACCAAACCTGAGACCCTTCCTTTAGCATGAGATGTGATATCCAAATCCTTCACATTCCAATCCTGAGACCCTTCCTATAGCATGAGAAGGGATATCTCAATGCTTCTAATACCAAACCTGAGATCCTTCCTATAACATGAGATGTGATATCCAATTCCTTCCCATTCCAATCCTGAGACCCTTCTGATAGCAGAGATGTGATATCTCAATGCTTATACCAAACCTGAGACACTTCCTATAGCATGAGAAGGGATATCCAACTCCTTCCCAATCCAATCCTGAGACCCTTCCGATAGCAGAGATGTGATATCTCAATGCTTATACCAAACCTGAGACCCTTCCTATAGCATGAGAAGTGATATCCAACTCCTTCCCAATCCAATCCTGAGACCCTTCCGATAGCAGAGACGTGATATCTCAATGCTTCTACCAAACCTGAGACCCTTCCTTTAGCATGAGATGTGATATCCAAATCCTTCACATTCCAATCCTGAGACCCTTCCTATAGCATGAGAAGGGATATCTCAATGCTTCTAATACCAAACCTGAGATCCTTCTTATAACATGAGATGTGATATCCAATTCCTTCCCATTCCAATCCTGAGACCCTTCTGATAGCAGAGATGTGATATCTCAATGCTTATACCAAACCTGAGACCCTTCCTATGGCCTGAGATGTGATATGCAACTCCTTCCCATTCCAATCCTGAGACCCTTCCTATAGCATGAGATGTGATGTCTCAATGCTTCTAATACCAAACCTGAGATCCTTCCTATAACATGAGATGTGATATCCAACTCCTTCCCATTCCAATCCTGAGACCCTTATGAAAGCATGAGATGTGATATCTCAGTGCTTCTAATACCAAACCTGAGATCCTTCCTATAACATGAGATGTGATTTCCAAATCCTTCCCATTCCAATCCTGAGACCCTTCTGATAGCAGAGATGTGATATCTCAATGCTTATACCAAACCTGAGACCCTTCCTATGGCCTGAGATGTGATATCCAACTCCTTCCCATTCCAATCCTGAGACCCTTCCTATAGCATGAGGTGTGATGTCTCAATGCTTCTAATACCAAACTTGAGACTCTTCCTATAACATGAGATGGGATATCCAACTCCTTCCCATTCCAATCCTTAGACCCTTCCTACAGCATGCAATATGATATCTTAATGATTCTAATAACAAACCTGAGACCCGTCCTATAACATGAGATGGGATATCCAACACCTTCCCATTCCAATCCTGAGACACTTCCGATAGCAGAGATGTGATATCTGTAAGGATATTTGGCATGTTACAGCACAGAGTACAGCACTACTGCGCAAGTAGCATTTTTTTTTTTGCAGCACCACCACAAGGGTGCGGTGCATTGCTATATGGGTTAGCAGATTAACAAGGAAAGACAGACTATTCAGTCAAAAACGATTTTAACATATAAGATGCAAATCTATTTTTACAGTTAAAAGCACACGTGTTCATTTAAAAATGCACACTATTTTTCACCTGAAATGCCTATATTGCTAGAGACACATTTGAAAATTAACAGCTAACATATTAACCATTAACCTGACTAATAAAACCTTATTTTAATATAACTCACTAATAAAATGTGTTCTCTACTGCAGAATTAGGCATACTTTGAAAACCAGTTAAATGAGTGTGCAGATTTTTTTTTCCTCTCTTCTCTGCCTGATTATCCGTGTTGTTGTGCACAGTAACTGCAGGAAGAAGGAAGTCAGATTTGCAACAATTGCAAATGTATAAGCGAAGCTATTGTTAAAGAGTAGGAGGATGAGAGATGATGGATTTCATTGGGACACGTCATAAAGAGGGCTGAGAGGAAAGTTTTAGTGGGCAGTAGCAGGGAAAAAGACAGGCAGACATCTTTCTGCACTACTGGGGAGAAGACCTGGCTGTGGGGGTGTCCTGCTGCAGTCGAGACTGGGGAAAGCTGAAAGAATTACCTTTCCACTGGCAGAGGCAGTCCTATCTGAAAAAGCTGAGAATTCCAGGCAATGACCCCGGCTTGAGAAGGCAAGCGTTCCTTTTTGCTGGAATTAAGCCAAGAGAGCCACATTCACAGAGAGAAGCCTCTGAACAGATAAGGTAATTACCTAACTGGGGGAGCTGTGTGTGTGCACGAAAGCATGCAGTCAGTGTAGAAAAATGAAAGTCCCGTGCGTGTCTTAATCAAGTGATAATGTTGCAATTTAAGTTCTGTTCTCCGCCACTATAATTGCAGTGTGTCATTGAAAATGCTTTGATTGTTCCATTTTATTGCTGTAAAGAATGAGATCATGTCTAAATGCAACTTTTATAATACAGAAAATATTTGAAAACAGACGGGTGGTTTATTTTCTATTTACCATTACGATGCCAATGATGTGGGGAGATTTTTAAACAGTGCAATGGTCATTTTAAGACAGATGTGTGTATGTCAGAATCAGTATGAATAATTGTGAGTGACTGTAGTATAACTTGTTGGAGGTACATGAGCCAACGGGAAGAGAGACTCTCTGAACATAGCTCCCTACCGTATATAAGGTAGTGGAAATTACCACAAGACTACCACATATAGCTCTCTGTCGTAAATAAGTCAGTGAGTTTGCCCATGGTGGCGCACCAACACTATCACTGGAAATTGTGGTATCTCTAGAATGCAGGTCTGAGGTCTCTCTAGTGATCACACGAAAAATCTAAGCGAAGATAAGGGATTCTGGACATTGGGGCCACAAATAAAACAAGGGAATTATGCTCACCAAAATACCACCAACCACGTATACCAAATATGCAGGTCTGGGTGCTGAAATAATGCATGTCCATTGTATTATTGTTGCACATGGCCAAATCTGAATACAAAGAGTGATTATTGCTAAGTTATTTTTCGGCGGTAATAAAATACCGTCAGGCCCCAAATCTCCACAAAATACCCTACATATTTATGGTGCGTTGCAGGCCGGGAAAGTGATCATAGAGTACCTACTGGGCGTGGCAAGCGTGTCTCACACTGCCATTTGCACATTAAAGGGAACCCATTTTATAATAGCAGTGTGCCACTAAAAACGAATTTCAGAATGTCACAAAGGGAAACCACATTCTCAGATCTAGTGCAATATTTAGAGGCAAAGTTATTTGCACATGGGAATTGGTCTTCGAACAGTACCTTAGAATGGAGTAACCGCATTCAGGGTGAGGTGCAGAAAGAAAAACTAGACAATATTTTTGCAGAAGGCAGCATAATTCAGGTCTGCCTTACAAGATTATTGAATGCAGCCGATAAAAGTGCAGAGAAAGACTGTTTAATACGGCTATGCGGCAAAATATGGTTTATTTTAAACAAGTCCCTGCGAATGCAAGAGAATGATACTCAGCTAATTAACAGGTTAAAGACTGAATTAGATGGGGCAAGTAAAAATCAGGAAATGTTGAGAGCAGAATTGGATGTATGCCAAAAAGACATGCAATTAAAATGCAGAGACTTTGATACTCAGTTATCCAAAAGCAAGAAACAATTTGAAGATAGTGAGCAAGAATTGACACACTTAAAAGCCTTAGTGGATCACATTAGGCAGGATAAAGATGAGGTTGTTTCAGAAATGCAGATTTTACAAAAAGAACATTGCGAAAAAGAAGGTGATCTCCAGAGTGTAGAACAAGAAATGATTAAAATGATCCAAGAAAGAGACAAGAGAAGTAAAGAGTTCAATGAATGCCAAATGCAAATGTGCGATATGCAGGAGGCAATTAATAAAATGAGTGATGAAAATAATTATTTGCATGATGAAGCCAACAGACTCCTTAAAAAGTGTAAGGACTTAGAACAGCAAATGTGCATTCCCAGGTCCCAGGAGAGGCGGCAGGGTACCACATTCAATGGAGTGGAGGTGAATTCTAGCTCTGCCCAAAGAGCTAGTGCCCCAGTGACTGGGCCGGTGACTGAACTTGGTTGCAGCGCCCTTGGGGGATTTGATACTCCCATTGGGGGCAGCCACCAATCTCATACACCTGAAAACAGGAGTGAATCACAAAATAGTGCAATTCCATGCATTGCAACAAGTAGCCCCATAAAAATAATGAAATCCATTAAAGCCCTGATCAAACCATTTAAAAAGGGAGGTGAATGCTGCATTGAGGATCACTTAGAAGCGGTGCATGACATTTTTAAAGCGCTCCAGATACCTAAGGAACAGTACAGACAATATTTTCATTTAACTTTAGATGCCCCGACGGCCAGCATCATAAGGGGATTAAATGAACAGCAGAATATGACATGGCTGGAGTTTGAAAAAGAAATTAGGCGTCATTTTTCTCCTTTTCAGTCATTGCAGGAGGCAAAGAAAGTCGCGTACACTATTACTGCTGGACCTAATACATCACCTCGCCAATTTTTACAAGACTTAAAAAGAGCATTCTCTCGCTTTGATGTATCTTTTGACTCAAATTCCAATGAGTTTAAAACCGCATACTTCTATGGGCTACAGAAAGACATCATATCCCAATTGGTCCGTGAATTTGACCGTGACAAGTCCCTTGAATGGATTGTACATCAAAGCACCAAGCTATATGAGGTACTCTATTGTCAGGGTAGAGAAAGTGATAAAATGAAAGATACTAGGCCTAAATCTAAAGAACCCTCAGCCACAGTAATGGAAATCAGGTCAGCCAAAATGTCCCTTGAGTCTGCTCAAAGCCAAGGTAAAAATAATGTGACACCTGAACAAAGGGGTAATCAACAAAGATCGCCATTTCCTGTACCAATGTTCCAATCACATGATCCTAGTAATAGAGAGAGCTACATCAGCCCTAGATATTTAGGAGATAGACCCCGGGTAAGATACCGGTCTGATATGGCAGGTATGAACCATAACCAGAGACAAAATCAAGATCAAAGAAATGATGGTCCCTACCAGTCATTGGGGACACAGAGCAGATTTGATCCCAGCACCATGATATATGGTAATCAGGATAGGCCCCGATATGTGGATCGATTTACTGATAATGGAAATCAATATAGGGGCCAATACCCACAATCTGAGAGACAGGACATGAAGCAAAACGTGAACTACAGTCCACGCCAGTACAATGATTCCCCACCAGGGGACTATAATCAAAGGATGGGTGCAACCCGCTCCCCTCCACAAATGAATCAAGAGTTCAGAAACCATCCCAACCGGTATCAATCACCTGAGAGGTATCAGAATAGATCCAATCAGGGGGAAAACAACCAATATCGACCTAGGCCACAGAAAGAGGATCCTAGAGAGGTGGAAAGGTTCCAATGCCTTGAGGCCCAAGTGAAAATGTTAGCTGAGCAAATAGGAAAGCTCTATACAGCGCAAAAACAACCTTCCAAAGAGGGGGCTGATGGCCATAGCAATGACCGGGGGGCTTCCGAAAAGTGACTAAGTACTCATGATAACTGCAGTGCCAAAATGACAGATTGCTCTGATATAACTTTGCATAACGACTCTGAGATGACTAATGGATTAAAAATGAAAGTACCAGTAAATGAAATTGTGATGGAAAGTGTAAATACTTCTAAAAAAGAGGTACGGTTTAACTTAGAGCTAAATAAAACAGTAAAGATTTGCACAAATGAAAAAGAAATATTAGGAATTCCAAAAGAACAAAGGGACAGATTTAAGAAAAATGACTCATGCATGGGGAATACCAGTGAACAGGGAGTAAGTGGGGATGCCATAGCTCCTTCCCTGGGCAAGCAAAACAATGACCAAACACAGACAGAAAAAGGAAATACTCACAAGGAGGGTACAAGTCAATCACCTGAAAAATTCTTTGAGCCACATATTTTTGAAGAGGATGAAAGGGCTGGTATTATACTAAATGATCACAAATGCACAGAATTAAAAAATGACTAATTGCTGAATGATGTTGTTACACATGTTCAGTTGGAAGGTTGTAATGTGGTCTCTGATGTTACCCAGATGGATGGGCGAACGGTGGCCACACTCCAAAAAACCTCTGAACATGGAGAAATGAATAAAATACCTCGCACAGAAATGGGTAAAAAGGAGGGAAAAATGTCTTTTCATTTACCAATGTGCTTAGCCAAAAGTGAAAAAGACCTGAGAAAGGTGAGCCCTGAAATCAGTAAGAATTCACATTTCTTATGTGTATTAGAGGAAGTTGAGGACAGATATTATGCACCCATCACTGTAGAAGAAAAATGCCACACCTTTGCTATGATTGACACTGGCGCACAGGCCACAATTATGTCCAAGGAGCTGGTAAAGAGTATCAATGAAGGGAGGCCTCCACAGAGTCAGATCACAGTGAAGGCAAATCAAGGCCCAGTGCATAACTTTAATGGGGAGGAGGTGCCCATCATAGGTGTAACTGAGGTTGACATAAAAATAGGAAAGCACAGAATGAAACAAGAGGTATTGATCACATCTATTTGTGAAATTCCACTTCTGATGGGGACAGATTGCCTGAAAAGATTGTCTCCTCTCATAGATGGGGTGAATGGAGTGCTGTGGTCCTTAACCAAAAAACCATTGAGGCCTAAGAAACTAAAATCACAAAACAGCAATATAAAAGAATGTCACACCGTTGCCAAAACAAATGATGCTGTGGAGGTATATCTCCAGAATAGCTGCATACCTAGTGTCACTGTTATATTAATGTGTCAAGACAAAGATCAGAGCGACAATGAAAAACTACCTGTACAAATATACTTGGACCCAAGGAAAGATTGGCAGACTGCTATAGATGAACACACATTACGTTTTTACTTAAAAGAGAATACATGCAAACAGAATATTGTTCCTAAAACAGATTCAGAAAAACACATTACCACTCTGGCAGAGATACACATGGAAGATGAGCAACCATGGGTTCACGCTGGTATAAATGATTATCTTAAAACAATAAAAGCCACTTTAGCGCTTGAACATGAAAGGAGTTTCATTAATGAGAAATTGTTGCAAAAAATTATGGAGAGGGAAGAAATCCCGAAATTTAGGATTAAAAACCAATATGTTTCTGGGTTGGACAGTCCAGACTTTGAAAACCGAATTACAGGCAGATGCATGCTTAAAATTAGCATTGGGCAGAAAACAATTTACCATAATGTATGGATAGTGAATGGAGCACAAAATGAATTTTACATGGGCAATGACATCATGCACAGAATGTGTATGGTGTTAGATTTCCTTAATCAAAAAATATGGTCACGCCTAGGTGGGCCGGCGCCTGAATTTGAAGACAAAAGAAGGGCTTATCATTGTGCACAACTAGTTCCTTATGCAGTCGAATTACAAATGAGGAAAAATACTATTGTTCCTGCATTTACAAAACAGTTTGCAATAACACTGAAATGCAAAAATGGACAGCAGATGAAAGGCTCTGATGCATTTGTATGCCTGAATGAATCCATAAAACAGCAAGGCCTGGATTATGAATACATTCCATTGGTAGACATTGGTGAGGGATCTGTAAAAATCATGGTAAATAATAAAGGTTGTCAGGATATTCATTTAGAGGAAAACTCCCCATTAGGAATGGCCATACAAAAATCACATTATACGGCAGATTTAAATAACATGGTGATTGGGAATATTCCTGAAAAATATGTAGATGCCAAGGGCGAGTTGCCAGAACACCTGGACTCTCAGCCCAAAGGAATATTTAAAATTCACTCTGTGTATCCTTATGATTCAAATGAGACAGTGTGCTGCCATCAAGAGGATTGCATAATATTTAATTTAAATGAAAATGAAACAGGAAATCAGCCCATTGAAGTGGAAGCTGATATGCCAAAATATTTGAAAGTGGCAGCTCTACAAAAAGACACAGCCACACAGTTAGAGGAAAGCGCTGAGATTCCTTTACCAGAAGAGTTTCCAGAATTTTCCAGAATGGTAGAAGAGCAGATCTCCTTAGCGGATGCATGTAACAGCGATGAGGATCGACGCAATCTGAGGGAAATATTTATGGAGTTTAAGGATGTATTTGCAAAAGATGCTTATGATTGTGGTTTAACTGATTTACATGTGGCCACACTACCAGAAGGTTGTAGCAGAAATCCAGTGTTTGTACGCCAGTATAGACTACCGCTGGCATGTTTAGAATATTCCTTTACCAGAAGAGTTTCCAGAATTTTCCAGAATGGTAGAAGAGCAGATCTCCTTAGCGGATGCATGTAACAGCGATGAGGATCGACGCAATCTGAGGGAAATATTTATGGAGTTTAAGGATGTATTTGCAAAAGATGCTTATGATTGTGGTTTAACTGATTTACATGTGGCCACACTACCAGAAGGTTGTAGCAGAAATCCAGTGTTTGTACGCCAGTATAGACTACCGCTGGCATGTTTAGAATCATTGGCAGAGATTATTAAAAATTTGGAATCACGGGGAATAATTAGGCCCATTCATAGCACATCCAATACGCCTATTTTAGGTGTGTTAAAGCCAAATGGTCAATGGCGGCTGTGTGCAGACTTAAGAGAGTTAAATAAAAGAGTACCAGTATCTAGATGGCCACTACCATTCATTGATCAGGGCCTAGCTCAGATACATGGTTCAAATGTATTTACCACGTTAGATCTCACATCTGGATATTGGTGTGTGCCATTGGCAGAGGAGATACAACACCTATTTTCCTTTACATTTGACAGGACTCAATATGCCTGGCTTAGAGCTCCGTTCGGGTACATCAATAGTGGGAGTGAATTTGGCATATTTTTGAGAAAGGCCATGCCGGATGCAGCGGAAAGAGGGACAATAGTTTATGTGGATGATGTCTTGATAAAAAATGAAAACCTTAAAAGCCATTTTGATGAAATAAGACATGTGCTTGGCCAATTGCAGAAAGCAGGCGCCAAAGTATCTTTGCAAAAAGCACAATGGTGCAAGAAAAAAGTGAACTTTCTAGGGCATGAAGTGACTGAACATGGGCTAAATCCACAAAGGAAGAAAATAGAGGCCATACAAAGATTAAAAGATCCTAAAAATGTGAAAGGAGTAAAAAGTTTATTAGGGATGACAGGCTATAACAGAAAGTTCATTGAGAATTATGCAGAAATCACTCAACCATTGACTAAACTGCTTAAACTAAATACTCCCTGGAGATGGGAAAGAGAGCAATCTGATGCAGTGGCTAGATTGAAGGAATGTCTTGTAAAGGCACCATGTTTAGCATACCCCATAAAGGACAGGGATTTCTTTATAGAAATAGGCTTTTCTGAACATTGTATGTCAGCAGTGTTATCACAAAAACACGATTTGAATCACAAAACCATTGCATATGCAAGTAAGGCATTTTCCCAAGTTGAAATGAAATTTAATGAATGCGAAAAGGCCCTATTAACCACTGTGTGGGCGCTACAACATTTCCGCCCCATTGTTCAGGGAGAAAAGGTGATTATTGAAACAAATCATCAACCTTTGCAATTTTTAGAGAGTAAAAGAATTAGATCAGGCAATCTAGCGCAATCCAGAATCACTTCATGGACACTGGCATTACAAGGTTTTCCCGTAGAAGTAAGATATGGACAAAATAAAAAGAGCCCAATTGCTCAAGGGTTAGCTGACTTACATGACTGTGCAGCTGAACAAATAACAAATGAAATGGATGTGGAAGCTAGTTTACAGGAATTTGAACAATCACCACACAAAGCTTTTGATGAAAAAACATGCAAGGATTTGCCAACTGTATATGTGGATGGTTGTGCTTTTCACATTGAAAATGACAGTAATAAACAATTAGTGGCAGGAATAGGAAATGTCTGGTTGAAATGTGAAGGCGTTCCTAGTATAGGGATGAGGATTGGAGATAGGAGCAGTCAGGTGGCGGAATTGGCAGCCATCTATAAAGCAATTGCTACTGCAGTTGATAAAAAGTTCAGTGAAATTGTCCTGGTGACTGATTCTGACTATGCACGGAATAGCTTTGTGGAATATTTGCCTGGTTGGAAAGCAAGAGGCATGGTTACATACAACAAAAAGCCACTTAAACATGGAAAAATGATACAAGCCATAGACAAATTGGTGTCGGAAAATAATTTAACAATATACTGGAGAAAAATTCGTGGGCATTTAAAAACACCAGGAGAGGATAAGGAGGGAAATGATAAGGCAGACCATCTGGCTAAGATTGGGGCTGTGATGGGAGAATTGCTACCTATTGATTATTTAATGGGTGAAATACAAATTGATGCAGTCACACGTTCTAAAGCACCAAAGGAGGTAGATCAACCGGTGGTGCAGTGGAGTCATGACACGCCAGACCAAGATTTGATTGAGGCACAAAAGAATGATCAAATTTTAGGAATCTATTATAATCATTTGATAGATCCTGAACAAAATCCTTTAACAGAAAATGATTGTATGGGAAAAGAAGAGTTGAGGGTGTTATTAAAGAACAAAACACGAATTAGATTACAGGATGGACTCATGATTAGAGAGTCCATAACAGGGCAAATACAGTGGGTAGTACCCCTTTCATTCAGAGGACTAATGCTACACCATGCACACGATGCCATAACTGCAGGCCATAGAGGTTCACAAAAGACATTAGAAATACTAAAAGATTATGCTTACTGGCCACATATGTCCCAAGATGTGGAATTATATACTAGAGGATGTCTAGTATGCGCCCAATTTAAACCTGCTTCACCAATGCATAGAGCACCATTGATGAAAAGAGGCCTAACTCTCCCATGGTCAGATTTGCAAATAGACTATGTAGGTCCTTTAAAAAGGTCGAGCAGGGGACACCGCTATATTTTGAGTGTGGTATGTTTGATGTCAAAGTAGATTGAGTGCATTCCCGCACCAGATTGTAGTGCGCAAACAGCAGCCACATTGCTGGTGAACCATGTGTTCTCAAGGTTTGGGTTGCCACAAAGAATTGAGTCAGACAGAGGAAGTCATTTCACAAGTACTCTAATGAGTAAGGTATGGCAAATACTAGGTGTGAAAAGGAAACTACATATCGCATATCGGGCGGCGTCTTCAGGTACAGTTGAAAGAAGCAATAGGTCTGTTGTGGACATTTTAAAGAAATTTGTGGCAGAAGCAGGTTCCAGCTGGGATTTGCGTTTACCATTGGTTTTGATGGCAATCAGGTCGACTCCTGCCAAAGCAACAGGTGTTAGCCCCCATGAGGTCTTAACAGGTAGGAAAATGGTGTTACCACAACACCTACTATACAGAACACATGAGCAAACTCTAGTGAGTGCATCCACAGTTCATGAATATATTGATGAACTGAGGAGGCATTTGCAACATGCATTTGCTTTTGTGCAGAGAAATCTGGAAAGAGCTGCTGACAGTGCTAAGTCATATTATGACAAAAAGACATCAGTAAAGGAATATAATGTAGGGGATCAGGTGTACAAGTTTCATTTTGGAAAAAGTAAACAGAAAAATTCTAAATTTCTGGCAGCCTGGCAGGGGCCATTTCGAATTATAGATAAAGTCTCTCCTGTAGTGTATAAAATTTTGAAAAATGAAGGTGAAACAGCAATAGAGCAGTTTGTCCATGTAAATCAAATCAAACCATGCCATCCCAGACATGAGATCAGGCAGCTTGAGCATGTGGAAACGGATAGAGTCCCTTGAGAAAATAAATGGGTGTGATCAGGAGGCAGTGACAAAGAAGTTAAAAAAAAGTTGATTGTTATGATGGCACATAAACACTGTAATATATGTGAAAATATATAATATAAATAAATAAATAAATAAATAAATAAATAAATAAATAAATAAATAAATGCACATATAACGGAAGCTCGTGGTTGGTGTGCAGAGAGAAAGTGTATTAAATATTGAATGCTGTTTTATATGTGTTTGTTTTCTTTTAACTTGTGTTTAATTTCAGAAAAAAGAAAAAAAAAACGAAGTATTTTTACCAAGCATGTTTTATTTTTGGCAAAAGGATGAAGTTAGTATTGTGCTATGTACTTAATCTGTTTATTTTCTATTTTGATTTAGACAATTAACATTATTTGGTCGGAGGTTCCGGGATCAGAGGCCACGGGAGACGATGGAGTCCTGGAGTCCCCTGGATGAAGACCAAAAGATGCCTGCCTCCAGGTGGAGGTGAAGACAAAATAACCGGAATGCCAAAAGAGATGAATACTGTGGATTCAAGATTGCCAAGATGAAAGAGTACTCGAATGAACCGAATAACATCGCTGGTCGGGACATACCAAAAGAGACAAAGCAAAAGTTCCGGCATATGAAGTTCCACGTATTTATTATTTTAATTATTTATTTTAACTTGTTATATTACTTATTTGTTTTAGTTAGTTGTTTTATTTCATTGTTTTTTAATTGACTTGGAAAATTTAAACTTAAAGTAATGCCACTTCCACCGAGAAGGCAAATGTGGAACATTTTATGAACTGATGGACTCAGATGAAGTGTTAATTGCAAATTTTCATTGATGCACATGAATATTCATTTTGTTGGATTGCTATATTGTATAAAAAAAAAAAAGAACAAGTTGTTTTTAGAGATTGGCTTGGATTATAGCCAAGTTCTAAAAACAAAAGGAGGGTATATGTAAGGATATTTGGCATGTTACAGCACAGAGTACAGCACTACTGCGCAAGTAGCATTTTTTTTTTTGCAGCACCACCACAAGGGTGCGGTGCATTGCTATATGGGTTAGCAGATTAACAAGGAAAGACAGACTATTCAGTCAAAAACGATTTTAACATATAAGATGCAAATCTATTTTTACAGTTAAAAGCACACGTGTTCATTTAAAAATGCACACTATTTTTCACCTGAAATGCCTATATTGCTAGAGACACATTTGAAAATTAACAGCTAACATATTAACCATTAACCTGACTAATAAAACCTTATTTTAATATAACTCACTAATAAAATGTGTTCTCTACTGCAGAATTAGGCATACTTTGAAAACCAGTTAAATGAGTGTGCAGATTTTTTTTTCCTCTCTTCTCTGCCTGATTATCCGTGTTGTTGTGCACAGTAACTGCAGGAGGAAGGAAGTCAGATTTGCAACAATTGCAAATGTATAAGCGAAGCTATTGTTAAAGAGTAGGAGGATGAGAGATGATGGATTTCATTGGGACACGTCATAAAGAGGGCTGAGAGGAAAGTTTTAGTGGGCAGTAGCAGGGAAAAAGACAGGCAGACATCTTTCTGCACTACTGGGGAGAAGACCTGGCTGTGGGGGTGTCCTGCTGCAGTCGAGACTGGGGAAAGCTGAAAGAATTACCTTTCCACTGGCAGAGGCAGTCCTATCTGAAAAAGCTGAGAATTCCAGGCAATGACCCCGGCTTGAGAAGGCAAGCGTTCCTTTTTGCTGGAATTAAGCCAAGAGAGCCACATTCACAGAGAGAAGCCTCTGAACAGATAAGGTAATTACCTAACTGGGGGAGCTGTGTGTGTGCACGAAAGCATGCAGTCAGTGTAGAAAAATGAAAGTCCCGTGCGTGTCTTAATCAAGTGATAATGTTGCAATTTAAGTTCTGTTCTCCGCCACTATAATTGCAGTGTGTCATTGAAAATGCTTTGATTGTTCCATTTTATTGCTGTAAAGAATGAGATCATGTCTAAATGCAACTTTTATAATACAGAAAATATTTGAAAACAGACGGGTGGTTTATTTTCTATTTACCATTACGATGCCAATGATGTGGGGAGATTTTTAAACAGTGCAATGGTCATTTTAAGACAGATGTGTGTATGTCAGAATCAGTATGAATAATTGTGAGTGACTGTAGTATAACTTGTTGGAGGTACATGAGCCAACGGGAAGAGAGACTCTCTGAACATAGCTCCCTACCGTATATAAGGTAGTGGAAATTACCACAAGACTACCACATATAGCTCTCTGTCGTAAATAAGTCAGTGAGTTTGCCCATGGTGGCGCACCAACACTATCACTGGAAATTGTGGTATCTCTAGAATGCAGGTCTGAGGTCTCTCTAGTGATCACACGAAAAATCTAAGCGAAGATAAGGGATTCTGGACATTGGGGCCACAAATAAAACAAGGGAATTATGCTCACCAAAATACCACCAACCACGTATACCAAATATGCAGGTCTGGGTGCTGAAATAATGCATGTCCATTGTATTATTGTTGCACATGGCCAAATCTGAATACAAAGAGTGATTATTGCTAAGTTATTTTTCGGCGGTAATAAAATACCGTCAGGCCCCAAATCTCCACAAAATACCCTACATATCTCAATGCTTTTCCCAAACCTGAGACCCTTCCTATAGCATATGTGATATCCAACTCCTTCCCATTCCAAACATGAGACCCTTCCTATAGCAAGAATGTAATATCCAACTCCTTCCCATTCCAATCCTGAGACCATTCCTATAGCATGAGATGTGATATCTCAATGCTTCTAATACCAAACCTGAGATCCTTCCTATGACATGAGATGTGATATCCAATTCCTCCCCATTCCAAACCTGAGAACCTTCCTACAGCATGCGATGTGATATCTCAATGCTTCTAATACCAAACCTGAGACCAGTCCTATAACAAGAGATTGGATATCCAACTCCTTCCCCTTCCAAACCTGAGACCCTTCCTATAGCTTGAGATGTGATATCCAACTTCTTCCCATTTCAATCCTGAGACCCTTCCTATAACATGAGATGTGATGTCTCAATGCTTCTAATACCAAACCTGAGATCCTTCCTCTAACATGAAATGTGATATCCAACTCCTTCCCCTTCCAAACCTGAGAGCCTTCCTATAGCATGAGATATGATATCCAACTGCTTCCCATTCCAATTCTGAGACCCTTCCTATGCCATGAGACTTGATATCTCAATGCTTCTAATACCAAACCTGAGACCCGTCCTATAACATGAGATGTGATATCCAAATCTTTCCCCTTCCAAACCTTAGACCCTTCCTTTATCATGAGATGTGATATCCAACTCCTTCCCATTCCAATCCTGAGACCCTTCCGATATCATGAGATTTGTTATCTCAATGCTTCTAATATCAAACTTGAGACCCTCCCTATAGCATGAGATGTGACATCTAAGTCCTCCCCATTGCAATCCTGAGACCCTTCCTATAGCATGAGATGTGATATCTCAATGCTTCTAATACCAAACCTGAGACCCTTCCTATAACATGAGATGTCATATACAACTCCTTCCCAATCCAATCCTGAGACCCTTCCTATAGCATGAGATGTGATATCTCAATGCTTATACCAAATCTGAGACCCTTCCTATAGCATGAGATGTGATATCCAACTCCTTCCCATTCCAATCCTGAGACCCTTCCTATAGCATGAGATGTGATGTCTCAATGCTTCTAATACCAAACCTGAGATCATTCCAATAACATGAGATGTGATATCCAACGCCTTCCCATTCCAATCCTGAGACCCTTATGATAGCATGAGATGTGATATCTCAATGCCTCTAATACCAAACCTGAGATACTTCCGATAGCATGAGATGTGATATCTCAATGCTTCTAATACCAAACCTGAGATCCTTCCTATAACATGAGATGTGATTTCCAAATCCTTCCCCTTCCAAACCTGAGACCCTCCATTTAGCATGAGATGTGATATACAACTCCTTCCCATTCCAATCCTGAGACCCTTCTGATAGCATGAGATGTGATATCTCAATGCCTCTAATACCAAACCTGAGATCCTATCTCTAACATGAAATGTGATATCCATCTCCTTCCCTTTCCAAACCTGAGGCCCTGCCTATAGCATGAGATGTGATATCCAAGTCCTTCCCATTCCAATCCTGAGACCCTTCCTGTTAAGACGGATTTCTGAACTCTGTCCTGGTGGCACAGAAGTTCAGAAGGCCAACCTAATTACTTGGAACAGGGTAACCTCTGGACAAGCCAGACCAATCAAGGTAGCGATTGCGGCGGTCAAGACTAGGTCTCAAGAGGGGTGAGGGTGACTGAAAGCCTGCAGTGAGCACACAAAGCAAGAGCGCTTACAAACTACTCCAAACAGTTGTTATATCAAAAATAGATACACATTTATTTTAAGGCCTTTAAAATAATGACCGGAGCGAGAAAATCACAATATCACAATATTAAACCAACACATACCATATCAACACAATATATATACAAATACACAGTCGCAAGCGTTTAAAGCACGAAATATGCAGTCCACCTGAAAGGAAAGGAAAACAGGCAGTGCGATAACGCTTTAGACTCAGTTCGCCTTCAGAGGCACCTAACTAGATGGAAGTCCGAGCCCTGAGAAGAGTGGAGCCTTGTGCTCAAAGTACCTGCCACGCCGGTGCCAACGGGCAAAAGGGGAAGCTCTTCGGAGGAAGTCAGGCAGTTCGGGTTAGTGCACAGCAGAAGGAGAACAGGTTCCGCAACTCAAGCGCAGCCTCCACAGCGGGCAGAAGCAGAGCGCGAGTACGGCCAAAAGGGTGCTGTTTTTACACAGCAGGGAAAAGCAATGGGATACTGCAGGAATGCGACCAGATCCTAGCTAAGCTACTTACCGGTCCCCGAAGCAAGCAGACCCAGGCTTCTCCACGTTAGTTTCAGCAGCTGGCAGGTTCAGAAGAGCAGGGAACGCCTCGTAGTCGTGTAGAGCAAAAAGACGTCCCAATCGACGAAACCAGCACAGTTTTGTTGCCGCAGCAGGACAACGGAGCGGCCGTGTGTATTCGAGCCAAATGTACACTCCTCCCTTCAGACCTGGGGACGCTAAGCGTACGAAGCGTGGGAGAGTGACCAGGACTCGAAATACAACACAACCTGGCGGCAGTTACAGAGCAGGACTCCCTTGTAAGCTGGTCAGTCAACTGGATGGCCCAGAGACACTTCCGAAGGCTTACTTGGCAGGAGTTGATGAAGTCGCCGGGAATAGCTGTTCCTGCTATTCCAAAGGTCGAAGCACCAGTACAGGCCTTCTGGTTCGATCCAAGGAGGAAAGGGTTTCACAGGACGACAGCAGTGCAAAGGAGGATTCCTTCAGCGGGTCACCAGCGATTCCTCGGTCCAGCCTCGTAGTTGCAGGATACTTGGCTCCTGTATTCCTTCGTTCGTGAGAACTCAGGAGATCGACATGGTAGTGGTGTTTTCAGCCCCCTCTTATCCACGGTTCCCTTCGTGCCAAAACGGAGGGGAGCCAATGGGAGATCCGCTCATCAACACACATACCATACGTGGACCAATCACGGACCACGGTGGTCCCAGGCATTCACACCACCCTAGACTCTCTGGCACCCAGGATGTGTATTGGGACCAGACATCCCAGCCCACACCCTGGAGGCACACAAACGACATGTAGAAGCCCGCGAAAGCAACCACGTTTTGCGGGAAAGTACATGCCCAAATAAGGAAGGCCCCGGGTCGCTCGACCTGGGGAAGGTGACGGGAGCAAGACGGTCAGTGGACAAGACAAAGGAGCCTCGTGGTCTGGCCATTTTGGGAGCCAGGCCACCATTTTGGGTTCAGTGCGAAAAACGTGCTCAGAACGCCAAAAGGAGCTCAAAATAAACAAAACGATCGCTGCCACCATTCGAGTCCCTGAATGACTTGCACCGATCAAATACCATCCTAAAAGAGTATCTAGGGCCTGTAGAAGGCTAGAGACCCAAGAGAGCCGTAACTTAGCTTACAGTGCCCTCTTGTGTCATGTTGCACTAAAGCCGCAACATGATAGAAGAAACTACGGGAAACAGCGTTCCCCGGTACTGACTGTCTTAAGGGCATGTCAGTTTCCCCGTAAGAAAGGAGCAAAAGCCCAGAGGAGTGCGGCAGAAGGCTGCACTTCTCTGGCAAAGTCAAGAACAAGGAGAAAACAACAGCAAAAAGTTTAGGGGTTGCCACATGGAAGGAAAATTCCCTACAATTATGAAATCTTTCCTAACACTCGCCCCTCCCAGACTATGGACAGGGGGAACTAATCCACCCCTGGATGAGTCTCTTGTTCAGGTCGGTAAAACATTCTGGACAACCCATCAGCATTGCTATGTTGGACACCTGGCCTATGCTCAATAGTGAAGTCGAAGCCTTGTAGACTTATGGACCACCTAAGCAACTTTGGATTCTCCCCCTTCATGTTCATTAGCCACTTTAACGGCTTATGGTCAGTTTGCACAGTGAAGTGGGTCCCATAGAGGTAGGGCCTCAGCTTCCTTAGGGCCCACACAACAGAGAAACATTCTTTCTCTACCGTGGACCATCTGAGCTCTCTGTCCTTAAGCTGGCGACTAATAAAACCGATAGGGTGTTCCTTACCCTTCTCATCTACTTGTGATAGTACAGCTCCTATCCCAGTGTCAGAGGCATCCGTCTGCACGATAAAAGGTCTTTGATAATCAGGGGCCCTAAGGACAGGGGCCTGGCACAAGGAGTCTTTTAAGCCATTGAAGGCCTTCTCACACTCGTCAGTCCAAGTTACCTTCTTGGGTTTCTTCGGAGTTGTGAGGGCAGTCAGAGGAGCAGCTATGGTGCCATAGTCTGCCACAAAATTGTGGTAATACCCCGTGAGTCCTAAGAAGGCTCTCACTTGGGTTTGCGTAGTGGGGGTAGGCCAGTCTTGTACTGTGTGTACCTTACTGGGTAGAGGCTGTCTCCTCCCTCCACCTACTTCATGTCCAAGGTAAACCACTGAGCCTTGTCCATTTTGGTGAGGGGCCACTCGGACACCCTCAAAAGAGCTTTCTGAAGGACTGCTTTGGAACAGGTCGGGGAGAGGTTCAGACTCCTCTTCCTCAACGTCTGAAGCCAATAGCAGTGCTGCGATTTCGTCGCTTGGGACGAAAGCCTTCAGCCTATTCACGTGAAACACTTTTGGAGCCTGTCCAGGCCTTCCAAGGTCCACTGAATAGTTAACCTCACCCAGGGGCTCCACCACTGGGTAAGGGCCTGACCATTTGTCCTGTAAAGCACGAGGCCTTATGGGATTCATGATCAGGACTTGCTGACCAGGTGTAAAGTTGATGAGGGAAGCTTTCTGGTCGTACCAATGTTTCACCAGCGCTTGCCCTGCCTTCAATTTATCACTAGCCAAGCCCATCAGAAGTACCATCCGTTTTCTGAGCCCTAGCACATAATCAACTACATTGGTAGTAACAGGGGGAGTGGGCATCTCGAATCCCTCTTTGACGATGGCTAAGGGTCCCCGTACGGGATGACCGAACAGAAGTTCGAAGGGGCTGAAGCCAACACCCTCCTGTGGTACCTCTCGGTAGGCAAACAGCAAGCATGGTAAAAGAAGATCCCATTTTCTTCTCTGAGGCTCCTCCAGAGCCCCAATCATGCTCTTTAACGTTCTGTTGAAACGTTCCACCAGACCATTGGTCTGGGGGTGGTATGCAGAAGAGAACTTGTAGGTGACCCCACATTCTTTCCACATAGCCTGCATATACTTCGACATAAAGTTGCTGCCACGATCTGACACAACTTCTTTAGGGAAGCCAACCCTAGTAAATATGCCGAGTAAAGCTTTTGCAACTGACTTGGCAGTTACAGTTTTCAATGGGATGGCCTCAGGATACCTGGTTGCATGGTCGACCAGCACCAGGATAAACCTATTGCCCGAGGATGTTTGCAGGTCAAGGGGACCAACAATGTCGATCCCTACCCTTTCAAATGGTACCCCCACAACTGGGAGCGGTACCAACGGAGCTTGGATTGTCGCGCCAACCTTACCAGACAACTGGCAGGAGGCACAACTCCTGCAGTGACTTTCTACTTGCACCCCCATCTTGGGCCAGTAGAAGTGCATGGATAACCTTTGCTTGGTCCTCTTCATACCAAGGTGACCAGCAAGGGGAACTTCATGCGCCAACTGCAGGAGGAAGGGCCTAACAGCAAGGGGAACCACCAACCTCCTATGGTCTCCTTCTGTAGACTCTGTGGGCTCACTATACAGGAGTCCACCTTCCCAATAAATCCTATGCTTCCCAGGAGGTTCACCCTCAAGCTGGGAGCAGGCCTGTCTCCTTAGGCCTTCCAGAGATGGGCACTCACGTTGGCCTTTACTGAATTCGTCCCTATCAGGACCTCCTTCAACTAACAAGTCTTTTAGTTCAGGATGATCGTTGGGGTCGAATACTTCAGGCATCGCCACCTCCTCGTCAGGCCCGGGCGATTGACCAACTTCCTCCACCGCAGTGGTAGGCGAGCTCGGGGGAACATTCTCTTTCCCTCGTTTTGACTTGTAGACTCCTTTCGCCTTGGGTTTCCCCTTCGGCTGGGGCGGCGTATTGGACTTGGCCAATGCTGCCCGTGCTTGAGACCGTGTGTAGGGTCTTTCGGCAGTGTCTCCTACGAGCCCTAAAGCTCTGAGATCATTACCCAACAAGACCTTTCCCGGGACGTTTCTCTGAATGCTCACTGGAATCCTGACTGCTGTACCATTTAAAGTAAGATTTACAGGTATTACTGGAAACATACGGAGGGGGCCGTCAGCCAACTTAGTGGGCATCAGAGTAGCTCTGGCAACTTCCTCTGAGTCTACCAAGGTAGAATCCACTACAGTGCGACTGCACCCACTATCCCTAAGAGCTGGAGTATCCACTCCATTGATCAGCACACTGTCTTTAAAGTAGTGCTTGGTATTATCCGGAATCCTAGCATAAGCCTCTGCGACTTTAGGCTCCCAGGAACCCAGGGACACTAAAACTACCTCAGCCTCTATTCCACTGGGAAATGAGTCTGAGGAGAAGGATGCTCCTGTAATCTCTTCTTCCTCGTAGGAGGAGAAGGCCAGATTAGCGGAGTGGACCCCCAAAGGTCTAACCTTACAACGGGGATCCCCCTTCACATGGTCAGTTGCTCCACAGGAAAAACAAGCCCCAGTGGGTCTGTTTACGTAGGGAGGCTTATTGTAACCAGAGTTCTGTTTCGGAGGCGGACCTCCACTGCCCTGTGAGTTCTCTTGTGTCTTACCCTTGTTTTTCTTTTTGTGGCCCTTATGGGAAGAAGATTTAGCAGATTCCCCACCCTCCATATCTTTGGACTTTTTCCCTTCCTCCTGCTTACCAGGATGAGTTTTGTCCTTATGGGACACTCGATGTGACACCCATAAGTCTGCTGCAATGGCCAGCTTCTTAGGATCTATCTCCTTCGAATCGGCCAAATGCTGCTTAAGCTCCGGGGAAGAAGAAGCAAAAATGTGTTCCAGCATGACAAGATTTATCATGCCTTCGAAGGTAGAAACCTTATAACCTTCAACCCAGCCAGTTAAGTTTTTCAAAGATTCAGCGACATAAGATACCCAAGTACCACCTTCCTTTTTCTTATACTCTCGAAAACGCTTTAAATATTGGGCCGGAGTCTTCCCAAACTTTAAAATGAGAGTTTGCTTTAACATTGCGAAATCAGCCCGCTCAGCCTTCGACATTTCCATAATGGCACTGCAGCCAGAATGGGGCAGTCTACTGAGCAACCACGCAATCTTATCAGCATTGTCAACTTCTTGAACCTCGCATGCATACTCAAACGCATTCAGCCAGTCCATAATGTCATTCCTTTCTTCATACACACTGAGCAGATCTTTCGGAAACCGTGGATGAGAGGAGGCCCCAGACCCATGTCCAGGACCCTTGGACCCATTTGCAACCTGAAGCTTGGCCAGTTCCAACTGGTGATCCCTGTCTTTCTGTTTTTCTGCCTGTTCGATTTTTAGTTTGGCTATGCTGAATTCAAGCTCCTGCTGCCTAAACCGCAGCTCTTGCTTCTTGAATTCAAGCATAGCATCCCCATCAACACTGGCAGAGGAAACATTAGACATCTCGTCCTCCCTGTCCTCGTGGTCCTGATGGATCAGTGCAGCGGCAGACCCGTCGGTTCTACCAGTGAGAGCAGCCCCACCACCTTCTGCACTGTCCTCAGAAGTTATAGCGTCAAGCTGCGCTTCTTGCCACGCCACGATTCTCTGGATCATTTCCAATTTTGTGCCTTGAGAGGAAACACCTCTCTCCGCACACATCTTTTTCAGCGTTTCTGATTTGGAAGCATTTAAAGTTAACAAGGTATTTGTTTCCATACTGTTTGATAGGACTATGGCCTTTTTAAAGTTATACTACAACAATTCACTACGTGTACTGGTTGGAATAACCTGAAATGCCTTAGTTCGAGCGCAACACTGGGTACCTTCAGTCGTATCCCACCGCTGTACACCAATTTGTTAAGACGGATTTCTGAACTCTGTCCTGGTGGCGCAGAAGTTCAGAAGGCCAACCTAATTACTTGGAACAGGGTAACCTCTGGACAAGCCAGACCAATCAAGGTAGCGATCGCGGCGGTCAAGACTAGGTCTCAAGAGGGGTGAGGGTGACTGAAAGCCCGCAGTGAGCACACAAAGCAAGAGCGCTTACAAACTACTCCAAACAGTTGTTATATCAAAAATAGATACACATTTATTTTAAGGCCTTTAAAATAATGACCGGAGCGAGAAAATCACAATATCACAATATTAAACCAACACATACCATATCAACACAATATATATACAAATACACAGTCGCAAGCGTTTAAAGCACGAAATATGCAGTCCACCTGAAAGGAAAGGAAAACAGGCAGTGCGATAACGCTTTAGACTCAGTTCGCCTTCAGAGGCACCTAACTAGATGGAAGTCCGAGCCCTGAGAAGAGTGGAGCCTTGTGCTCAAAGTACCTGCCACGCCGGTGCCAACGGGCAAAAGGGGAAGCTCTTCGGAGGAAGTCAGGCAGTTCGGGTTAGTGCACAGCAGAAGGAGAACAGGTTCCGCAACTCAAGCGCAGCCTCCACAGCGGGCAGAAGCAGAGCGCGAGTACGGCCAAAAGGGTGCTGTTTTTACACAGCAGGGAAAAGCAATGGGATACTGCAGGAGGGTGACCAGATCCTAGCTAAGCTACTCACCGGTCCCCGAAGCAAGCAGACCCAGGCTTCTCCACGTTAGTTTCAGCAGCTGGCAGGTTCAGAAGAGCAGGGAACGCCTCGTAGTCGTGTAGAGCAAAAAGACGTCCCAATCGACGAAACCAGCACAGTTTTGTTGCCGCAGCAGGACAACGGAGCGGCCGTGTGTATTCGAGCCAAATGTACACTCCTCCCTTCAGACCTGGGGACGCCAAGCGTACGAAGCGTGGGAGAGTGACCAGGACTCGAAATACAACACAACCTGGCGGCAGTTACAGAGCAGGACTCCCTTGTAAGCTGGTCAGTCAACTGGATGGCCCAGAGACACTTCCGAAGGCTTACTTGGCAGGAGTTGATGAAGTCGCCGGGAATAGCTGTTCCTGCTATTCCAAAGGTCGAAGCACCAGTACAGGCCTTCTGGTTCGATCCAAGGAGGAAAGGGTTTCACAGGACGACAGCAGTGCAAAGGAGGATTCCTTCAGCGGGTCACCAGCGATTCCTCGGTCCAGCCTCGTAGTTGCAGGATACTTGGCTCCTGTATTCCTTCGTTCGTGAGAACTCAGGAGATCGACATGGTAGTGGTGTTTCCAGCCCCCTCTTATCCACGGTTCCCTTCGCGCCAAAACGGAGGGGAGCCAATGGGAGATCCGCTCATCAACACACATACCATACGTGGACCAATCACGGACCACGGTGGTCCCAGGCATTCACACCACCCTAGACTCTCTGGCACCCAGGATGTGTATTGGGACCAGACATCCCAGCCCACACCCTGGAGGCACACAAACGACATGTAGAAGCCCGCGAAAGCAACCACGTTTCGCGGGAAAGTACATGCCCAAATAAGGAAGGCCCCGGGTCGCTCGACCTGGGGAAGGTGACGGGAGCAAGACGGTCAGTGGACAAGACAAAGGAGCCTCGTGGTCTGGCCATTTTGGGAGCCAGGCCACCATTTTGGGTTCAGTGCGAAAAACGTGCTCAGAACGACAAAAGGAGCTCAAAATAAACAAAACGATCGCTGCCACCATTCGAGTCCCTGAATGACTTGCACCGATCAAATACCATCCTAAAAGAGTATCTAGGGCCTGTAGAAGGCTAGAGACCCAAGAGAGCTGTAACTTAGCTTACAGTGCCCTCTTGTGTCATGTTGCACTAAAGCCGCAACATGATAGAAGAAACTACGGGAAACAGCGTTCCCCGGTACTGACTGTCTTAAGGGCATGTCAGTTTCCCCGTAAGAAAGGAGCAAAAGCCCAGAGGAGTGCGGCAGAAGGCTGCACTTCTCTGGCAAAGTCAAGAACAAGGTGAAAACAACAGCAAAAAGTTTAGGGGTTGCCACATGGAAGGAAAATTCCCTACAATTATGAAATCTTTCCTAACACTTCCTATAGCATGTGATGTGATATCTCAATGCTTATACCAAACCTGAGACCCTTCCTATAGCATGAGATGTGATATCCAACTTCTTCCCATTCCAATCCTGAGACCCTTCCTATAACATGAGATGTGATGTCTCAATGCTTCTAATACCAAACCTGAGATATTTCCTATAACATGAGATGTGATATCCAACTCCTTCCCATTCCAATCCTGAGACCCTTCCTATAGCATGAGATGTGATATCTCAATGCTTATACCAAACCTGAGACCCTTCCTATAGCTTGAGATGTGATATCCAACTCCTTCCCATTCCAATCCTGAGACCCTTCCTATAGCTTGAGATGTGATATCCAACTCCTTCCCCTTCCAAACCTGAGAGCCTTCCTATAGCATTAGATATGATATCCAAGTCCTTCCCATTCCAATCCTGAGACCCTTCCTATAACATGAAATGTGATATCCAACTCCTTCCCATTCCAACCTGAGACCCTTCCTATAGCATGAGATGGGATATCTAACTTCTTCCAAATCCAATACTGATACCCTTCCGATAGCATGAGATGTGATATCCCAATGCTTCTACCAAACCTGAGACCCATACTATGGCATGAGATGTGATATCAAACTCCTTCCCATTCCAATCCTGAGACCCTTCCTATAGCTTGAGGTGTGAGATCCAACTCCTTCCCATTCCAATTCTGAGACCCTTCTTATACCATGAGACTTGATATCTCAATGCTTCTAATACCAAACCTGAGACCCGTCCTATAACATGAGATGTGATATCCAAATCCTTCCCCTTCCAAACCTTAGACCCTTCCTTTATCATGAGATGTGATATCCAACTCCTTCCCATTCCAATCCTGAGACCCTTCCGATATCATGAGATTTGTTATCTCAATGCTTCTAATATCAAACTTGAGACCCTCCCTATAGCATGAGATGTGACATCCAAGTCCTTCCCATTCCAATCCTGAGACGCTTCCTATAGCATGAGATGTGATATCTCTATGCTTCTAATACCAAACCTGAGACCATTCCTATAACATGAGATGGGATATCCAACTCCTTCCCATTCCAATCCTGAGACCCTTCCGATAGCAGAGATGTGATATCTCAATGCTTATACCAAACCTGAGACCCTTCATATGGCCTGAGATGTCATATACAACTCCTTCCCATTCCAATCCTGAGACCCTTCCTATAGCTTGAGATGTGATATCCAACTCCTTCCCCTTCCAAACCTGAGAGCCTTCCTATAGCATGAGATATGATATCCAAGTCCTTCCCATTCCAATCCTGAGACCCTTCCTATAACATGAAATGTGATATCCAACTCCTTCCCATTCCAACCTGAGACCCTTCCGATAGCATGAGATGTGATATCCCAATGCTTCTACCAAACCTGAGACCCATACTATGGCATGAGATGTGATATCAAACTCCTTCCCCTTCCAAACCTTAGACACTTCCTTTATCATGAGATGTGATATCCAACTCCTTCCCATTCCATCCCTGAGACCCTTCCGATATCATGAGATGTGATATCTCAATGCTTCTAATATCAAACTTGAGACCCTCCTTAAAGCATGAGATGTGATATCCAAGTCCTTCCCATTCCAATCATGAGACCCTTCCTATAGCATGAGATGTGATATCTCAATGCTTCTAATACCAAACCTGAGACCCTTCCTATAACATAAGATGGGAATATCCAACTCCTTCCCATTCCAATCCTGAGACCCTTCCGATAGTAGAGATGTGATATCTCAATGCTTATACCAAACCTGAGATCCTTCCTATAACATGAGATGTGATATCCAACTCCTTCCCATTCCAATCCTGAGACACTTCCTATAGCATGAGATGTGATATCTCACTGCTTATACCAAACCTGAGACCCTTCCTATAGCATGAGATGTGATATCCAACTCCTTCCCATTCCAATCCTGAGACCCTTCCTATAGCATGAGATATGATATCTCAATGCTTCTAATATCAAACTTGAGACCCTCCCTATAGCATGAGATGTGATATCCAAGTCCTTCCCATTCCAATCCTGAGACCCTTCCGATAGCATGAGATGTGATGTCTCAATGCTTCTAATACCAAACCTGAGATCCTTCCTATAACATGAGATGTGATATCCAACTCCTTCCCATTCCAATCCTGAGACCCTTCCTATAGCATGAGATGTGATATCTCAATGCTTATACCAAACCTGAGACCCTTCCTATAGCATGAGATGTGATATCCAACTCCTTCCCATTCCAATCCTGAGACCCTTCCTATAGCATGAGATGTGATATCTCAATGCCTCTAATACCAAACCTGAGATCCTTCCTCTAACATGAAATGTGATATCCAACTCCTTCCCATTCCAATCCTGAGACACTTCCTATAGCATGAGATGTGATATCTAAATGCTTCTAATACCAAACTTGAGACTCTTCCTATAACATGAGATGGGATATCCAACTCCTTCCCATTCCAATCCTTAGACCCTTCCTACAGCATGCAATATGATATCTCAATGATTCTAATAACAAACCTGAGACCCGTCCTATAACATGAGATGGGATATCCAACACCTTCCCATTCCAATCCTGAGACACTTCCGATAGCAGAGATGTGATATCTCAATGCTTTTCCCAAACCTGAGACCCTTCCTATAACATGAGATGTGATATCTAACTCCTTCCCGTTCCAAACCCGAGACCCTTCCTATAGCATATGTGATATCCAACACATTCCCATTCCAAACATGAGACCCTTCCTATAGCAGGAATGTAATATCCAACTCCTTCCCATTCCAATCCTGAGACCATTCCTATAGCATGAGATGTGATATCTCAATGCTTCTAATACCAAACCTGAGATCCTTCCTATGACATGAGATGTGATATCCAATTCCTCCCCATTCCAAACCTGAGAACCTTCCTACAGCATGCGATGTGATATCTCAATGCTTCTAATACCAAACCTGAGACCAGTCCTATAACAAGAGATTGGATATCCAACTCCTTCCCCTTCCAAACCTGAGACCCTTCCTATAGCTTGAGATGTGATATCCAACTTCTTCCCATTCCAATCCTGAGACCCTTCCTATAGCATGAGATGTGATGTCTCAATGCTTCTAATACCAAATCTGAGATCCTTCCTATAACATGAGATGTGATATCCAACTCCTTCCCATTGCAATCTTGAGACCGTTTCTATAGCATGAGATGTGATATCTCAATGCTTATACCAAACCTGAGACCCTTCCTATAGCATGAGATGTGATATCCAAATCCTTCCCATTCCAATCCTGAGACCCTTCCTATAACATGAGATGTGATATCCAACTCCTTCCCATTCCAATCCTGAGACCCTTCCTATAGCATGAGATGTGATGTCTCAATGCTTCTAATACCAAATCTGAGATCCTTCCTATAACATGAGATGTGATATCCAACTCCTTCCCATTGCAATCTTGAGACCGTTTCTATAGCATGAGATGTGATATCTCAATGCTTATACCAAACCTGAGACCCTTCCTATAGCATGAGATGTGATATCCAAATCCTTCCCATTCCAATCGTCAGACCCTTCCTATAGCATGAGATGTGATATCTCAATGCCTCTAATACCAAACCTGAGATCCTACCTCTAAAATGAAATTTGATATGCAACTCCTTCCCCTTCCAAACCTGATAGCCTTCCTATAGCATGAGATGTGATATCCAAGTCCTTCCCATTCCAATCCTGATACCCTTCCTATAACATGAGATGTGATATTCAATTCCTTCCCATTCCAACCTGAGACCCTTCCTATAGCATGAGATGGGATATCCAACTCCTTCCAAATCCAATCCTGATACCCTTCCGATAGCATGAGATGTGATATCCCAATGCTTCTACAAAACCTGAGACCCATACCATGGCATGAGATGTGATATCAAACTCCTTCCCATTCCAATCCTGACACCCTTCCCATAGCTTGAGATGTGATATCCAACTCCTTCCCATTCCAATTCTGAGACCCGTCCTATACCATGGGACTTGATATCTCAATGCTTCTAATACCAAACCTGAGACCGGTCCTATAACATGAGATGTGATATCCAAATCCTTCCCCTTCCAAACCTTAGACCCTTCCTTTATCATTAGATGTGATATCCAAGTCGTTCCCATTCCAATCCTGAGACCCTTCCTATAGCATGAGATGTGATATCTCAATGCTTCTAATACCAAACCTGAGACCCTTGCTATAACATGAGATGTGATATTCAAGTCCTTCCCATTCCAATCCTGAGACCCTTCCTATAGCATGAGATGTGATATCTCAATGCTTCTAATACCAAACCTGAGACCCTTCCTATAATGAGATGGGATATCCAACTCCTTCCCATTCCAATCCTGAGACCCTTCCGATAGCAGAGATGTGATATCTCAATGCTTACACCAAACCTGAGACCCTTCCTATGGCATGAGATGTCAAATACAACTCCTTCCGATTCCAATCCTGAGACCCTTCCTATAGCATGAGATGTGATATCTCAATGCTTCTAATAATAAACCTGAGATCCTTCCTATAACATGAGATGTGATATCCAACTCCTTCCCATTCCAAACCTGAGACCCTTCCGATTGCATGAGATGTGATATCAAACTCCTTCCCATTCCAATCCTGAGATAGCTTGAGATGTGATATCCAACTCCTTCCCATTCCAATCCTGAGACCCTTCCTATACCATGAGATGTGATATCTCAATGCTTCTAATACCAAACCTGACACCCGTCCTAAAACATGAGATGTGAGATCCAAATCCTTCCCCTTCCAAACCTGAGATCTTTCCTTTAGCATGAGATGTGATATCCAACTCCTTCCCATTCCAATCCTGAGACCCTTCCTATAGCATGATATGTGATATCACAATTTTTCTAATACCAAACCTGAGATCCTTCCTATAACATGAGATGTGTATCTAACTCTTTCCCATTCCAAACCTGAGACCCTTCCTATAGCCCGAGATGTGATATCTTAATGCTTCTAAAACCAAACCTGAGAACCATCCAATAACATATGTGAAATCCAAATCCTTCCCTTTCCAAACCTGAGACCCTTCCGATAGCATTACATGTGATATCTCAATGCTTCTAAAACCAAACATGAGAACCATCCTATAACATGAGATGTGAAATCCAAATCCTTCCCTTTCCAAACCTTAGACCCTCCCTATAGCATGGGATGTGATATCTAAGTCCTTCCCATTCCTATCCTGAGACCCTTCCGATAGCAGAGATGTGATATCTCAATGCTTGGACCAAACCTGAGACCCTTCCTATGACATGAGATGTGATATCCAACTCCTTCCCATTCCAATCCTGAGACCCTTCCTATAGCATGAGATGTGATATCTCAATGCTTCTATCAAACCTGAGTCCCTTCCTTTAGCATGAGATGTGATATCCAACTCCTTCCCATTCCAATCCTGAGACCCTTCCTATAGCATGAGATGTGATATTTCAAAGCTTCTAATACCAAACCTGGGACCCGTCCTATAACATGAGATATGATATCCAAATCCTTCCCCTTCCAAACCTGAGACCCTTCCTTTAGCATGAGATGTGATATCCAAATCCTTCCCATTCAAATCCTGAAACCCTTCCTATAGCATGAGATGTGATATCTCAATGTTTCTAATAAAAAACCTGAGACTCTTCCTATAGCAAGAGATGTGATATCCAAATCCTTCCCATTCCAATCCTGAGACCCTTCCTATAACATGAGATGTGATATCTCAATGCCTCTAATACCAAACCTGAGATTCTTCCTATAACATGAGATGTGATATCTCAATGCTTCTAATACCAAACCTGAGACCTTCCCTTTAGCATGAGATGTGATATCCGACTCCTTCCCATTCCAATCCTGAGACCCTTCTGATAGCATGAGAATGATATCTCAATGCCTCTAATACCAAACCAGAGATTCTTCCTATAACATGAGATGTGATATCTCAATGCTTCTAATACCAAACCTGAGACCTTCCCTTTAGCATGAGATGTGATATCCGACTCCTTCCCATTCCAATCCTGAGACCCTTCTGATAGCATGAGAATGATATCTCAATGCCTCTAATACCAAACCAGAGATTCTTCCTATAACATGAGATGTTATATCTCAATGCTTCTAATACCAATCCTGAGACCCTTCTGATAGCATGAGATGTGATATCTCAATGCTTCTAACACCAAACCTGAGACCCTTCCTATAACATAAGATGGGATATCCAACTCCTTCCCATTCCAATCCTGAGACCCTTCCGATAGCAGAGATGTGATATCTCAATGCTTATACCAAACCTGAGACCCTTCCTGTGGCATATGTGATATCCAACTCCTTCCCATTCCAAACATGAGACCCTTCCTATAGCAAGAGTGTAATATCCAACTCCTTCCCATTCCAATCCTGAGACCATTCCTATAGCATGAGATGTGATATCTCAATGCTTCTAATACCAAACCTGAGATCCTTCCTATGACATGAGATGTGATATCCAATTCCTCCCCATTCCAAACCTGAGAACCTTCCTACAGCATGCGATGTGATATCTCAATGCTTCTAATACCAAACCTGAGACCAGTCCTATAACATGAGATTGGATATCCAACTCCTTCCCCTTCCAAACCTGAGACCCTTCCTATAGCATGAGATGTGATATCCAACTTCTTCCCATTCCAATCCTGAGACCCTTCCTATAATATGAGATGTGATGTCTCAATGCTTCTAATACCAAACCTGAGATATTTCCTATAACATGAGATGTGATATCCAACTAATTCCCATTCTAATCCTGAGACCCTTCCTATAGCATGAGATGTGCTATCTCAATGCTTATACCAAACCTGAGACCCTTCCTAAAGCTTGAGATGTGATATCCAACTCCTTCCCATTCCAATCCTGAGACCCTTCCTATACCATGAAATGTGATATCCAACTCCTTCCCATTCCAACCTGAGACCCTTCCTATAGCATGAGATGGGATATCCAACTCCTTCCAAATCCAATCCTGATACCCTTCCGATAGCATGAGATGTGATATCCCAATGCTTCTACAAAACCTGAGACCCATACCATGGCATGAGATGTGATATCCAAGTCCTTCCCATTCCAATCCTGATACCCTTCCTATAACATGAGATGTGATATCCAATTCCTTCCCATTCCAACCTGAGACCCTTCCTATAGCATGAGATGGGATATCCAACTCCTTCCAAATCCAATCCTGATACCCTTCCGATAGCATGAGATGTGATATTCCAATGCTTCTACAAAACCTGAGACCCATACCATGGCATGAGATGTGATATCAAACTCCTTCCCATTCCAATCCTGACACCATTCCTATAGCTTGAGATGTGATATCCAACTCCTTCCCATTCCAATTCTGAGACCCGTCCTATACCATGGGACTTGATATCTCAATGCTTCTAATACCAAACCTGAGACCGGTCCTATAACATGAGATGTGATATCCAAATCCTTCCCCTTCCAAACCTTAGACCCTTCCTTTATCATGAGATGTGATATCCAAGTCGTTCCCATTCCAATCCTGAGACCCTTCCTATAGCATGAGATGTGATATCTCAATGCTTCTAATACCAAACCTGAGACCCTTGCTATAACATGAGATGTGATATTCAAGTCCTTCCCATTCCAATCCTGAGACCCTTCCTATAGCATGAGATGTGATATCTCAATGCTTCTAATACCAAACCTGAGACCCTTCCTATAATGAGATGGGATATCCAACTCCTTCCCATTCCAATCCTGAGACCCTTCCTATAGCATGAGATGTGATATCTCAATGCCTCTAATACCAAACCTGAGATCCTACCTCTAAAATGAAATTTGATATGCAACTCCTTCCCCTTCCAAACCTGATAGCCTTCCTATAGCATGAGATGTGATATCCAAGTCCTTCCCATTCCAATCCTGATACCCTTCCTATAACATGAGATGTGATATTCAATTCCTTCCCATTCCAACCTGAGACCCTTCCTATAGCATGAGATGGGATATCCAACTCCTTCCAAATCCAATCCTGATACCCTTCCGATAGCATGAGATGTGATATCCCAATGCTTCTACAAAACCTGAGACCCATACCATGGCATGAGATGTGATATCAAACTCCTTCCCATTCCAATCCTGACACCCTTCCCATAGCTTGAGATGTGATATCCAACTCCTTCCCATTCCAATTCTGAGACCCGTCCTATACCATGGGACTTGATATCTCAATGCTTCTAATACCAAACCTGAGACCGGTCCTATAACATGAGATGTGATATCCAAATCCTTCCCCTTCCAAACCTTAGACCCTTCCTTTATCATTAGATGTGATATCCAAGTCGTTCCCATTCCAATCCTGAGACCCTTCCTATAGCATGAGATGTGATATCTCAATGCTTCTAATACCAAACCTGAGACCCTTGCTATAACATGAGATGTGATATTCAAGTCCTTCCCATTCCAATCCTGAGACCCTTCCTATAGCATGAGATGTGATATCTCAATGCTTCTAATACCAAACCTGAGACCCTTCCTATAATGAGATGGGATATCCAACTCCTTCCCATTCCAATCCTGAGACCCTTCCGATAGCAGAGATGTGATATCTCAATGCTTACACCAAACCTGAGACCCTTCCTATGGCATGAGATGTCAAATACAACTCCTTCCGATTCCAATCCTGAGACCCTTCCTATAGCATGAGATGTGATATCTCAATGCTTCTAATAATAAACCTGAGATCCTTCCTATAACATGAGATGTGATATCCAACTCCTTCCCATTCCAAACCTGAGACCCTTCCGATTGCATGAGATGTGATATCAAACTCCTTCCCATTCCAATCCTGAGATAGCTTGAGATGTGATATCCAACTCCTTCCCATTCCAATCCTGAGACCCTTCCTATACCATGAGATGTGATATCTCAATGCTTCTAATACCAAACCTGACACCCGTCCTAAAACATGAGATGTGAGATCCAAATCGTTCCCCTTCCTAACCTGAGATCTTTCCTTTAGCATGAGATGTGATATCCAACTCCTTCCCATTCCAATCCTGAGACCCTTCCTATAGCATGATATGTGATATCACAATTTTTCTAATACCAAACCTGAGATCCTTCCTATAACATGAGATGTGTATCTAACTCTTTCCCATTCCAAACCTGAGACCCTTCCTATAGCCCGAGATGTGATATCTTAATGCTTCTAAAACCAAACCTGAGAACCATCCAATAACATATGTGAAATCCAAATCCTTCCCTTTCCAAACCTGAGACCCTTCCGATAGCATTACATGTGATATCTCAATGCTTCTAAAACCAAACATGAGAACCATCCTATAACATGAGATGTGAAATCCAAATCCTTCCCTTTCCAAACCTTAGACCCTCCCTATAGCATGGGATTTGATATCTAAGTCCTTCCCATTCCTATCCTGAGACCCTTCCGATAGCAGAGATGTGATATCTCAATGCTTGGACCAAACCTGAGACCCTTCCTATGACATGAGATGTGATATCCAACTCCTTCCCATTCCAATCCTGAGACCCTTCCTATAGCATGAGATGTGATATCTCAATGCTTCTATCAAACCTGAGTCCCTTCCTTTAGCATGAGATGTGATATCCAACTCCTTCCCATTCCAATCCTGAGACCCTTCCTATAGCATGAGATGTGATATTTCAAAGCTTCTAATACCAAACCTGGGACCCGTCCTATAACATGAGATATGATATCCAAATCCTTCCCCTTCCAAACCTGAGACCCTTCCTTTAGCATGAGATGTGATATCCAAATCCTTCCCATTCAAATCCTGAAACCCTTCCTATAGCATGAGATGTGATATCTCAATGTTTCTAATAAAAAACCTGAGACTCTTCCTATAGCAAGAGATGTGATATCCAAATCCTTCCCATTCCAATCCTGAGACCCTTCCTATAACATGAGATGTGATATCTCAATGCCTCTAATACCAAACCTGAGATTCTTCCTATAACATGAGATGTGATATCTCAATGCTTCTAATACCAAACCTGAGACCTTCCCTTTAGCATGAGATGTGATATCCGACTCCTTCCCATTCCAATCCTGAGACCCTTCTGATAGCATGAGAATGATATCTCAATGCCTCTAATACCAAACCAGAGATTCTTCCTATAACATGAGATGTGATATCTCAATGCTTCTAATACCAAACCTGAGACCTTCCCTTTAGCATGAGATGTGATATCCGACTCCTTCCCATTCCAATCCTGAGACCCTTCTGATAGCATGAGAATGATATCTCAATGCCTCTAATACCAAACCAGAGATTCTTCCTATAACATGAGATGTTATATCTCAATGCTTCTAATACCAATCCTGAGACCCTTCTGATAGCATGAGATGTGATATCTCAATGCTTCTAACACCAAACCTGAGACCCTTCCTATAACATAAGATGGGATATCCAACTCCTTCCCATTCCAATCCTGAGACCCTTCCGATAGCAGAGATGTGATATCTCAATGCTTATACCAAACCTGAGACCCTTCCTGTGGCATATGTGATATCCAACTCCTTCCCATTCCAAACATGAGACCCTTCCTATAGCAAGAGTGTAATATCCAACTCCTTCCCATTCCAATCCTGAGACCATTCCTATAGCATGAGATGTGATATCTCAATGCTTCTAATACCAAACCTGAGATCCTTCCTATGACATGAGATGTGATATCCAATTCCTCCCCATTCCAAACCTGAGAACCTTCCTACAGCATGCGATGTGATATCTCAATGCTTCTAATACCAAACCTGAGACCAGTCCTATAACATGAGATTGGATATCCAACTCCTTCCCCTTCCAAACCTGAGACCCTTCCTATAGCATGAGATGTGATATCCAACTTCTTCCCATTCCAATCCTGAGACCCTTCCTATAACATGAGATGTGATGTCTCAATGCTTCTAATACCAAACCTGAGATATTTCCTATAACATGAGATGTGATATCCAACTCCTTCCCATTCTAATCCTGAGACCCTTCCTATAGCATGAGATGTGCTATCTCAATGCTTATACCAAACCTGAGACCCTTCCTAAAGCTTGAGATGTGATATCCAACTCCTTCCCATTCCAATCCTGAGACCCTTCCTATAACATGAAATGTGATATCCAACTCCTTCCCATTCCAACCTGAGACCCTTCCTATAGCATGAGATGGGATATCCAACTCCTTCCAAATCCAATCCTGATACCCTTCCGATAGCATGAGATGTGATATCCCAATGCTTCTACAAAACCTGAGACCCATACCATGGCATGAGATGTGATATCCAAGTCCTTCCCATTCCAATCCTGATACCCTTCCTATAACATGAGATGTGATATCCAATTCCTTCCCATTCCAATCCTGACACCATTCCTATAGCTTGAGATGTGATATCCAACTCCTTCCCATTCCAATTCTGAGACCCGTCCTATACCATGGGACTTGATATCTCAATGCTTCTAATACCAAACCTGAGACCGGTCCTATAACATGAGATGTGATATCCAAATCCTTCCCCTTCCAAACCTTAGACCCTTCCTTTATCATGAGATGTGATATCCAAGTCGTTCCCATTCCAATCCTGAGACCCTTCCTATAGCATGAGATGTGATATCTCAATCCTTCTAATACCAAACCTGAGACCCTTGCTATAACATGAGATGTGATATTCAAGTCCTTCCCATTCCAATCCTGAGACCCTTCCTATAGCATGAGATGTGATATCTCAATGCTTCTAATACCAAACCTGAGACCCTTCCTATAATGAGATGGGATATCCAACTCCTTCCCATTCCAATCCTGAGACCCTTCCGATAGCAGAGATGTGATATCTCAATGCTTATACCAAACCTGAGACCCTTCCTATGGCATGAGATGTCAAATACAACTCCTTCCGATTCCAATCCTGAGACCCTTCCTATAGCATGAGATGTGATATCTCAATGCTTCTAATAATAAACCTGAGATCCTTCCTATAACATGAGATGTGATATCCAACTCCTTCCCATTCCAAACCTGAGACCCTTCCGATTGCATGAGATGTGATATCAAACTCCTTCCCATTCCAATCCTGAGATAGCTTGAGATGTGATATCCAACTCCTTCCCATTCCAATCCTGAGACCCTTCCTATACCATGAGATGTGATATCTCAATGCTTCTAATACCAAACCTGACACCCGTCCTAAAACATGAGATGTGAGATCCAAATCCTTCCCCTTCCAAACCTGAGATCTTTCCTTTAGCATGAGATGTGATATCCAACTCCTTCCCATTCCAATCCTGAGACCCTTCCTATAGCATGATATGTGATATCACAATTTTTCTAATACCAAACCTGAGATCCTTCCTATAACATGAGATGTGATATCTTAATGCTTCTAAAACCAAACCTGAGAACCATCCAATAACATATGTGAAATCCAAATCCTTCCCTTTCCAAACCTGAGACCCTTACATGTGATATCTCAATGCTTCTAAAACCAAACATGAGAACCATCCTATAACATGAGATGTGAAATCCTAAGTCCTTCCCATTCCTATCCTGAGACCCTTCCGATAGCAGAGATGTGATATCTCAATGCTTGGACCAAACCTGAGACCCTTCCTATGACATGAGATGTGATATCCAACTCCTTCCCATTCCAATCCTGAGACCCTTCCTATAGCATGAGATGTGATATCTCAATGCTTCTATCAAACCTGAGTCCCTTCCTTTAGCATGAGATGTGATATCCAACTCCTTCCCATTCCAATCCTGAGACCCTTCCTATAGCATGAGATGTGATGTTTCAAAGCTTCTAATACCAAACCTGGGACCCGTCCTATAACATGAGATATGATATCCAAATCCTTCCCCTTCCAAACCTGAGACCCTTCCTTTAGCATGAGATGTGATATCCAAATCCTTCCCATTCCAATCCTGAAACCCTTCCTATAGCATGAGATGTGATATCTCAATGTTTCTAATAAAAAACCTGAGACTCTTCCTATAGCAAGAGATGTGATATCCAAATCCTTCCCATTCCAATCCTGAGACCCTTCTGATAGCATGAGATGTGATATCTCAATGCCTCTAATACCAAACCAGAGATTCTTCCTATAACATGAGATGTGATATCTCAATGCTTCTAACACCAAACCTGAGACCCTTCCTATAACATAAGATGGTATATCCAACTCCTTCCCATTCCAATCCTGAGACCCTTCCGATAGCAGAGATGTGATATCTCAATGCTTATACCAAACCTGAGACCCTTCCTGTGGCATATGTGATATCCAACTCCTTCCCATTCCAATCCTGAGACCCTTCCTATAGCATGAGATGTGCTATCCCAATGCTTATACCAAACCTGAGACCCTTCCTAAAGCTTGAGATGTGATATCCAACTCCTTCCCATTCCAATACTGAGACCCTTCCTATAACATGAAATGTGATATCCAACTCCTTCCCATTCCAACCTGAGACCCTTCCTATAGCATGAGATGGGATATCCAACTCCTTCCAAATCCAATACTGATACCCTTCCAATAGCATGAGATGTGATATCCCAATGCTTCTACCAAACCTGAGAACCATACTATGGCATGAGATGTGATATCAAACTCCTTCCAATTCCAATCCTGAGACTCTTCCTATAGCTTGAGATGTGATATCCGAAATCCTTCCCATTCCAATTCTGAGACTCTTCCTATACCATGAGACTTGATATCTCAATGCTTCTAATACCAAACCTGAGACCCGTTCTATAACATGAGATGTGATATCCAAATCTTTCCCCTTCCAAACCTTAGACCCTTCCTTTATCATGAGATGGGATATCCAACTCCTTCCCATTCCAATCCTGAGACCCTTCCGATAGCAGAGATGTGATATCTCAATGCTTATACCAATCCTGAGACCCTTCCTATGGCCTGAGATGTCATATACAACTCCTTCCCAATCCAATCCTGAGACCCTTCCTATAGCATGAGATGTGATATCCAACTCCTTCCCATTCCAATCCTGAGACCCTTCCTATAGCATGAGATGTGATGTCTCAATGCTTCTAATACCAAACCTGAGATCCTTCCTATAACATGAGATGTGATATCCAACTCCTTCCCATTCCAATCCTGAGACCCTTCCTATAGCATGAGATGTGATGTCTCAATGCTTCTAATACCAAACCTGAGAACCTTCCTACAGCATGCGATGTGATATCTCAATGCTTCTAATACCAAACCTGAGACCAGTCCTATAACATGAGATTGGATATCCAACTCCTTCCCCTTCCAAACCTGAGACCCTTCCTATAGCATGAGATGTGATATCCAACTTCATCCCATTCCAATCCTGAGACCCTTCCTATAACATGAGATGTGATGTCTCAATGCTTCTAATACCAAACCTGAGATCTTAACTATAACATGAGATGTAATATCCAACTCCTTCCCATTCCAATCCTGAGACCCTTCCTATAGCATGAGATGTGCTATCTCAATGCTTATACCAAACCTGAGACCCTTCCTAAAGCTTGAGATGTGATATCCAACTCCTTCCCATTCCAATCCTGAGACCCTTCCTATAGCATGAGATGTGATATCTCAATGCTTCTAATATCAAACTTGTGACCCTCCCTATAGCATGAGGTGTGATACCCAAGTCCTTCCCATTCCAATCCTGAGACACTTCCTATAGCATGAGATGTGATATCTCAATGCTTATACCAAACCTGAGACCCTTCCTATAGCATGAGATGTGATATCCAACTCCTTCCCATTCCAATCCTGAGACCCTTCCTATAGCATGAGATGTGATGTCTCAATGCTTCTAATACCAAACCTGAGATCCTTCCTATAACATGAGATGTGATATCCAACTCCTTCCCATTCCAATCCCGAGACCCTTCCTATAGCATGAGATGTGATATCTCGATGCTTATACCAAACCTGAGACCCTTCCTATAGCATGAGATGTGATATCCAACTCCTTCCCATTCCAATCCTGAGACCCTTCCTATAGCATGAGATGTGATATCTCAATGCCTCTAATACCAAACCTGAGATCCTTCCTCTAACATGAAATGTGATATCCAACTCTTTCCCTTTCCAAACCTGAGAGCCTACCTATAGCATGAGATGTGATATCCAAGTCCTTCCCATTCCAATCCTTAGACCCTTCCTACAGCATGCAATATGATATCTCAATGATTCTAATAACAAACCTGAGACCCATCCTGTAACATGAGATGGGATATCCAACTCCTTCCCATTCCAATCCTGAGACACTTCCGATAGCAGAGATGTGATATCTCAATGCTTATACCAAACCTGAGACCCTTCCTATAACATGAGATGTGATATCCAACTCCTTCCCGGTCCAAACCTGAGACCCTTCCTATAGCATATGTGATATCCAACTCCTTCCCATTCCAAACATGAGACCCTTCCTATAGCAAGAATGTAATATCCAACTCCTTCCCATTCCAATCCTGAGACCATTCCTATAGCATGAGATGTGATATCTCAATGCTTCTAATACCAAACCTGAGAACCTTCCTATGACATGAGATGTGATATCCAATTCCTCCCCATTCCAAACCTGAGAACCTTCCTACAGCATGCGATGTGATATCTCAATGCTTCTAATACCAAACCCGAGACCAGTCCTATAACATGAGATTGGATATCCAACTCCTTCCCCTTCCAAACCTGAGACCCTTCCTATAGCATGAGATGTGATATCCAACTTCTTCCCATTCCACTCCTGAGACCCTTCCTATAACATGAGATGTGATGTATCAATGCTTCTAATACCAAACCTGAGATCTTTCCTATAACATGAGATGTGATATCCAACTCCTTCCCATTCCAATCCTGAGACCCTTCCTATAGCATGAGATGTGATATCTCAATGCTTATACCAAACCTGAGACCCTTCCTATAGCTTGAGATGTGATATCCAACTCCTTCCCATTCCAATCCTGAGACCCTTCCTATAGCATGAGATGTGATATCTCAAGGCCTCTAATACCAAACCTGAGATCCTTCCTCTAACATGAAATGTGATATCCAACTCCTTCCCCTTCCAAACCTGAGAGCCTTCCTATAGCATGAGATATGATATCCAAGTCCTTCCCATCCAATCCCGAGACCCTTCCTATAACATGAAATGTGATATCCAACTCCTTCCCATTCCAACCTGAGACCCTTCCTATAGCATGAGATGGGATATCCAACTCCTTCCAAATCCAATACTGATACCCTTCCGATAGCATGAGATGTGATATCCCAATGCTTCTACCAAACCTGAGACCCATACTATGGCATGAGATGTGATATCAAACTCCTTCCCATTCCAATCCTGAGACCCTTCCTATACCATGAGACTTGATATCTCAATGCTTCTAATACAAAACCTGAGACCCGTCCTATAACATGAGATGTGATATCCAAATCCTTCCCCTTCCAAACCTTAGACCCTTCCTATAGCATGAGATGTGATATCTCAATGCCTCTAATACCAAACCTGAGATCCTTCCTCTAACATGAAATGTGATATCCAACTCCTTCCCTTTCCAAACCTGAGAGCCTACCTATAGCATGAGATGTGATATCCAAGTCCTTCCCATTCCAATCCTTAGACCCTTCCTACAGTATGCAATATGATATCTCAATGATTCTAATAACAAACCTGAGACCCATCCTATAACATGAGATGGGATATCCAACTCCTTCCCATTCCAATCCTGAGACACTTCCGATAGCAGAGATGTGATATCTCAATGCTTATAGCAAACCTGAGACCCTTCCTATAACATGAGATGTGATATCCAACTCCTTCCCGGTCCAAACCTGAGACCCTTCCTATAGCATATGTGATATCCAACTCCTTCCCATTCCAAACATGAGACCCTTCCTATAGCAAGAATGTAATATCCAACTCCTTCCCATTCCATTCCTGAGACCATTCCTATAGCATGAGATGTGATATCTCAATGCTTCTAATACCAAACCTGAGATCCTTCCTATGACATGAGATGTGATATCCAATTCCTCCCCATTCCAAACCTGAGAACCTTCCTACAGCATGCGATGTGATATCATAATGCTTCTAATACCAAACCCGAGACCAGTCCTATAACATGAGATTGGATATCCAACTCCTTCCCCTTCCAAACCTGAGACCCTTCCTATAGCATGAGATGTGATATCCAACTTCTTCCCGTTCCACTCCTGAGACCCTTCCTATAACATGAGATGTGATGTCTCAATGCTTCTAATACCAAACCTGAGATCTTTCCTATAACATGAGATGTGATATCCAACTCCTTCCCATTCCAATCCTGAGACCCTTCCTATAGCATGAGATGTGATATCTCAATGCTTATACCAAACCTGAGACCCTTCCTATAGCTTGAGATGTGATATCCAACTCCTTCCCATTCCAATCCTGAGACCCTTCCTATAGCATGAGATGTGATATCTCAAGGCCTCTAATACCAAACCTGAGATCCTTCCTCTAACATGAAATGTGATATCCAACTCCTTCCCCTTCCAAACCTGAGAGCCTTCCTATAGCATGAGATATGATATCCAAGTCCTTCCCATCCAATCCTGAGACCCTTCCTATAACATGAAATGTGATATCCAACTCCTTCCCATTCCAACCTGAGACCCTTCCTTTAGCATGAGATGGGATATCCAACTCCTTCCAAATCCAATACTGATACCCTTCCGATAGCATGAGATGTGATATCCCAATGCTTCTACCAAACCTGAGACCCATACTATGGCATGAGATGTGATATCAAACTCCTTCCCATTCCAATCCTGAGACCCTACCTATAGCTTGAGATGTGATATCCAACTCCTTCCCATTCCAATTCTGAGACCCTTCCTATACCATGAGACTTGATATCTCAATGCTTCTAATACAAAACCTGAGACCCGTCCTATAATATGAGATGTGATATCCAAATCCTTCCCCTTCCAAACCTTAGACCCTTCCTTTATCATGAGATGTGATATCCAATTCCTTCCCATTCCAATCCTGAGACCCTTCCGATATCATGAGATTTGTTATCTCAATGCTTCTAATATCAAACTTGAGACCCTCCCTATAGCATGAGATGTGACATCCAAGTCTTCCCCATTCCAATCCTGAGACTCTTCCTATAGCATGAGATGTGATATCTCAATGCTTCTAATACCAAACCTGAGACCCTTCCTATAACATGAGATGGGATATCCAACTCCTTCCCATTCCAATCCTGAGACCCTTCCTATAGCATGAGATGTGATATCTCAATGCTTATACCAAACCTGAGACCCTTCCTATAGCATGAGATGTGATATCCAACTTCTTCCCATTCCAATCCTGAGACCCTTCCTATAACATGAGATGTGATGTCTCAATGCTTCTAATACCAAACCTGAGTCCCTTCCTATAACATGAGATGGGATATCCAACTCCTTCCCATTCCAATCCTGAGACCCTTCCGATAGCAGAGATGTGATATCTCAATGCTTATACCAAACCTGAGACCCCTCCTATGGCCTGAGATGTCATATACAACTCCTTCCCATTCCAATCCTGAGACCGTTCCTATAGAATGAGATGTGATATCTCAATGCTTATACCAAATCTGAGACCCTTCCTATAGCATGAGATGTGATATCCAACTCCTTCCCATTCCAATCCTGAGACCCTTCCTATAGCATGAGATGTGATATCTCAATGCTTATACCAAACCTGAGACCCTTCCTATGGCATGAGATGTCATATACAACTCCTTCCCATTCCAATCCTGAGACCCTTCCTATAGCATGAGATGTGATATCTCAATGCTTATACCAAACCTGAGACCCTTCCTATAGCATGAGATGTGATATCCAACTTCTTCCCATTCCAATCCTGAGACCCTTCCTATAACATGAGATGTGATGTCTCAATGCTTCTAATACCAAACCTGAGACCCTTCCTATAACATGAGATGGGATATCCAACTCCTTCCCATTCCAATCCTGAGACCCTTCCGATAGCAGAGATGTGATATCTCAATGCTTATACCAAACCTGAGACCCCTCCTATGGCCTGAGATGTCATATACAACTCCTTTCCATTCCAATCCTGAGACCGTTCCTATAGCATGAGATGTGATATCTCAATGCTTATACCAAATCGGAGACCCTTCCTATAGCATGAGATGTGATATCCAACTCCTTCCCATTCCAATCCTGAGACCCTTATGATAGCATGAGATGTGATATCTCAATGCCTCTAATACCAAACCTGAGATACTTCCGATAGCATGAGATGTGATATCTCAATGCTTCTAATACCAAACCTGAGATACTTCTGATAGCATGAGATGTGATATTTCAATGCCTCTAATACCAAACCTGAGATCCTACCTCTAACATGAAATGTGATATCCATCTCCTTCCCTTTCCAAACCTGAGACCCTGCCTATAGCATGAGATGTGATATCCAAGTCCTTCCCATTACAATCCTGAGACCCTTCCTATAGCATGTGATGTGATATCTCAATGCTTATACCAAACCTGAGACCCTTCCTATGGCATGAGATGTCATATACAACTCCTTCCCATTCCAATCCTGAGACCCTTCCTATAGCATGAGATGTGATATCTCAATGCTTATACCAAACCTGAGACCCTTCCTATAGCATGAGATGTGATATCCAACTTCTTCCCATTCCAATCCCGAGACCCTTCCTATAGCATGAGATGTGATATTTCAAAGCTTCTAATACCAAACCTGGGACCCGTCCTATAACATGAGATATGATATCCAAATCCTTCCCCTTCCAAACCTGAGACCCTTCCTTTAGCATGAGATGTGATATCCAAATCCTTCCCATTCAAATCCTGAAACCCTTCCTATAGCATGAGATGTGATATCTCAATGTTTCTAATAAAAAACCTGAGACTCTTCCTATAGCAAGAGATGTGATATCCAAATCCTTCCCATTCCAATCCTGAGACCCTTCCTATAACATGAGATGTGATATCTCAATGCCTCTAATACCAAACCTGAGATTCTTCCTATAACATGAGATGTGATATCTCAATGCTTCTAATACCAAACCTGAGACCTCCCCTTTAGCATGAGATGTGATATCCGACTCCTTCCCATTCCAATCCTGAGACCCTTCTGATAGCATGAGAATGATATCTCAATGCCTCTAATACCAAACCAGAGATTCTTCCTATAACATGAGATGTGATATCTCAATGCTTCTAATACCAAACCTGAGACCTTCCCTTTAGCATGAGATGTGATATCCGACTCCTTCCCATTCCAATCCTGAGACCCTTCTGATAGCATGAGAATGATATCTCAATGCCTCTAATACCAAACCAGAGATTCTTCCTATAACATGAGATGTTATATCTCAATGCTTCTAATACCAATCCTGAGACCCTTCTGATAGCATGAGATGTGATATCTCAATGCTTCTAACACCAAACCTGAGACCCTTCCTATAACATAAGATGGGATATCCAACTCCTTCCCATTCCAATCCTGAGACCCTTCCGATAGCAGAGATGTGATATCTCAATGCTTATACCAAACCTGAGACCCTTCCTGTGGCATATGTGATATCCAACTCCTTCCCATTCCAAACATGAGACCCTTCCTATAGCAAGAGTGTAATATCCAACTCCTTCCCATTCCAATCCTGAGACCATTCCTATAGCATGAGATGTGATATCTCAATGCTTCTAATACCAAACCTGAGATCCTTCCTATGACATGAGATGTGATATCCAATTCCTCCCCATTCCAAACCTGAGAACCTTCCTACAGCATGCGATGTGATATCTCAATGCTTCTAATACCAAACCTGAGACCAGTCCTATAACATGAGATTGGATATCCAACTCCTTCCCCTTCCAAACCTGAGACCCTTCCTATAGCATGAGATGTGATATCCAACTTCTTCCCATTCCAATCCTGAGACCCTTCCTATAACATGAGATGTGATGTCTCAATGCTTCTAATACCAAACCTGAGATATTTCCTATAACATGAGATGTGATATCCAACTCCTTCCCATTCTAATCCTGAGACCCTTCCTATAGCATGAGATGTGCTATCTCAATGCTTATACCAAACCTGAGACCCTTCCTAAAGCTTGAGATGTGATATCCAACTCCTTCCCATTCCAATCCTGAGACCCTTCCTATAACATGAAATGTGATATCCAACTCCTTCCCATTCCAACCTGAGACCCTTCCTATAGCATGAGATGGGATATCCAACTCCTTCCAAATCCAATCCTGATACCCTTCCGATAGCATGAGATGTGATATCCCAATGCTTCTACAAAACCTGAGACCCATACCATGGCATGAGATGTGATATCCAAGTCCTTCCCATTCCAATCCTGATACCCTTCCTATAACATGAGATGTGATATCCAATTCCTTCCCATTCCAATCCTGACACCATTCCTATAGCTTGAGATGTGATATCCAACTCCTTCCCTTTCCAATTCTGAGACCCGTCCTATACCATGGGACTTGATATCTCAATGCTTCTAATACCAAACCTGAGACCGGTCCTATAACATGAGATGTGATATCCAAATCCTTCCCCTTCCAAACCTTAGACCCTTCCTTTATCATGAGATGTGATATCCAAGTCGTTCCCATTCCAATCCTGAGACCCTTCCTATAGCATGAGATGTGATATCTCAATGCTTCTAATACCAAACCTGAGACCCTTGCTATAACATGAGATGTGATATTCAAGTCCTTCCCATTCCAATCCTGAGACCCTTCCTATAGCATGAGATGTGATATCTCAATGCTTCTAATACCAAACCTGAGACCCTTCCTATAATGAGATGGGATATCCAACTCCTTCCCATTCCAATCCTGAGACCCTTCCGATAGCAGAGATGTGATATCTCAATGCTTATACCAAACCTGAGACCCTTCCTATGGCATGAGATGTCAAATACAACTCCTTCCGATTCCAATCCTGAGACCCTTCCTATAGCATGAGATGTGATATCTCAATGCTTCTAATAATAAACCTGAGATCCTTCCTATAACATGAGATGTGATATCCAACTCCTTCCCATTCCAAACCTGAGACCCTTCCGATTGCATGAGATGTGATATCAAACTCCTTCCCATTCCAATCCTGAGATAGCTTGAGATGTGATATCCAACTCCTTCCCATTCCAATCCTGAGACCCTTCCTATACCATGAGATGTGATATCTCAATGCTTCTAATACCAAACCTGACACCCGTCCTAAAACATGAGATGTGAGATCCAAATCCTTCCCCTTCCAAACCTGAGATCTTTCCTTTAGCATGAGATGTGATATCCAACTCCTTCCCATTCCAATCCTGAGACCCTTCCTATAGCATGATATGTGATATCACAATTTTTCTAATACCAAACCTGAGATCCTTCCTATAACATGAGATGTGTATCCAACTCCTTCCCATTCCAAACCTGAGACCCTTCCTATAGCCTGAGATGTGATATCTTAATGCTTCTAAAACCAAACCTGAGAACCATCCAATAACATATGTGAAATCCAAATCCTTCCCTTTCCAAACCTGAGACCCTTCCGATAGCATTACATGTGATATCTCAATGCTTCTAAAACCAAACATGAGAACCATCCTATAACATGAGATGTGAAATCCAAATCCTTCCCTTTCCAAACCTGAGACCCTCCCTATAGCATGGGATGTGATATCTAAGTCCTTCCCATTCCTATCCTGAGACCCTTCCGATAGCAGAGATGTGATATCTCAATGCTTGGACCAAACCTGAGACCCTTCCTATGACATGAGATGTGATATCCAACTCCTTCCCATTCCAATCCTGAGACCCTTCCTATAGCATGAGATGTGATATCTCAATGCTTCTATCAAACCTGAGTCCCTTCCTTTAGCATGAGATGTGATATCCAACTCCTTCCCATTCCAATCCTGAGACCCTTCCTATAGCATGAGATGTGATGTTTCAAAGCTTCTAATACCAAACCTGGGACCCGTCCTATAACATGAGATATGATATCCAAATCCTTCCCCTTCCAAACCTGAGACCCTTCCTTTAGCATGAGATGTGATATCCAAATCCTTCCCATTCCAATCCTGAAACCCTTCCTATAGCATGAGATGTGATATCTCAATGTTTCTAATAAAAAACCTGAGACTCTTCCTATAGCAAGAGATGTGATATCCAAATCCTTCCCATTCCAATCCTGAGACCCTTCTGATAGCATGAGATGTGATATCTCAATGCCTCTAATACCAAACCAGAGATTCTTCCTATAACATGAGATGTGATATCTCAATGCTTCTAACACCAAACCTGAGACCCTTCCTATAACATAAGATGGTATATCCAACTCCTTCCCATTCCAATCCTGAGACCCTTCCGATAGCAGAGATGTGATATCTCAATGCTTATACCAAACCTGAGACCCTTCCTGTGGCATATGTGATATCCAACTCCTTCCCATTCCAAACATGAGACCCTTCCTATAGCAAGAGTGTAATATCCAACTCCTTCCCATTCCAATCCTGAGACCATTCCTATAGCATGAGATGTGATATCTCAATGCTTCTAATACCAAACTGAGATCCTTCCTATGACATGAGATGTGATATCCAATTCCTCCCCATTCCAAACCTGAGAACCTTCCTACAGCATGCGATGTGATATCTCAATGCTTCTAATACCAAACCTGAGACCAGTCCTATAACATGAGATTGGATATCCAACTCCTTCCCCTTCCAAACCTGAGACCCTTCCTATAGCATGAGATGTGATATCCAACTTCTTCCCATTCCAATCCTGAGACCCTTCCTATAACATGAGATGTGATGTCTCAATGCTTCTAATACCAAACCTGAGATCTTTCCTATAACATGAGATGTGATATCCAACTCCTTCCCATTCCAATCCTGAGACCCTTCCTATAGCATGACATGTGCTATCCCAATGCTTATACCAAACCTGAGACCCTTCCTAAAGCTTGAGATGTGATATCCAACTCCTTCCCATTCCAATACTGAGACCCTTCCTATAACATGAAATGTGATATCCAACTCCTTCCCATTCCAACCTGAGACCCTTCCTATAGCATGAGATGGGATATCCAACTCCTTCCAAATCCAATACTGATACCCTTCCAATAGCATGAGATGTGATATCCCAATGCTTCTACCAAACCTGAGAACCATACTATGGCATGAGATGTGATATCAAACTCCTTCCAATTCCAATCCTGAGACTCTTCCTATAGCTTGAGATGTGATATCCGAAATCCTTCCCATTCCAATTCTGAGACCCTTCCTATACCATGAGACTTGATATCTCAATGCTTCTAATACCAAACCTGAGACCCGTTCTATAACATGAGATGTGATATCCAAATCTTTCCCCTTCCAAACCTTAGACCCTTCCTTTATCATGAGATGGGATATCCAACTCCTTCCCATTCCAATCCTGAGACCCTTCCGATAGCAGAGATGTGATATCTCAATGCTTATACCAATCCTGAGACCCTTCCTATGGCCTGAGATGTCATATACAACTCCTTCCCAATCCAATCCTGAGACCCTTCCTATAGCATGAGATGTGATATCCAACTCCTTCCCATTCCAATCCTGAGACCCTTCCTATAGCATGAGATGTGATGTCTCAATGCTTCTAATACCAAACCTGAGATCCTTCCTATAACATGAGATGTGATATCCAACTCCTTCCCATTCCAATCCTGAGACCCTTCCTATAGCATGAGATGTGATGTCTCAATGCTTCTAATACCAAACCTGAGAACCTTCCTACAGCATGCGATGTGATATCTCAATGCTTCTAATACCAAACCTGAGACCAGTCCTATAACATGAGATTGGATATCCAACTCCTTCCCCTTCCAAACCTGAGACCCTTCCTATAGCATGAGATGTGATATCCAACTTCATCCCATTCCAATCCTGAGACCCTTCCTATAACATGAGATGTGATGTCTCAATGCTTCTAATACCAAACCTGAGATCTTAACTATAACATGAGATGTAATATCCAACTCCTTCCCATTCCAATCCTGAGACCCTTCCTATAGCATGAGATGTGCTATCTCAATGCTTATACCAAACCTGAGACCCTTCCTAAAGCTTGAGATGTGATATCCAACTCCTTCCCATTCCAATCCTGAGACCCTTCCTATAGCATGAGATGTGATATCTCAATGCTTCTAATATCAAACTTGAGACCCTCCCTATAGCATGAGGTGTGATACCCAAGTCCTTCCCATTCCAATCCTGAGACACTTCCTATAGCATGAGATGTGATATCTCAATGCTTATACCAAACCTGAGACCCTTCCTATAGCATGAGATGTGATATCCAACTCCTTCCCATTCCAATCCTGAGACCCTTCCTATAGCATGAGATGTGATGTCTCAATGCTTCTAATACCAAACCTGAGATCCTTCCTATAACATGAGATGTGATATCCAACTCCTTCCCATTCCAATCCCGAGACCCTTCCTATAGCATGAGATGTGATATCTCGATGCTTATACCAAACCTGAGACCCTTCCTATAGCATGAGATGTGATATCCAACTCCTTCCCATTCCAATCCTGAGACCCTTCCTATAGCATGAGATGTGATATCTCAATGCCTCTAATACCAAACCTGAGATCCTTCCTCTAACATGAAATGTGATATCCAACTCTTTCCCTTTCCAAACCTGAGAGCCTACCTATAGCATGAGATGTGATATCCAAGTCCTTCCCATTCCAATCCTTAGACCCTTCCTACAGCATGCAATATGATATCTCAATGATTCTAATAACAAACCTGAGACCCATCCTGTAACATGAGATGGGATATCCAACTCCTTCCCATTCCAATCCTGAGACACTTCCGATAGCAGAGATGTGATATCTCAATGCTTATACCAAACCTGAGACCCTTCCTATAACATGAGATGTGATATCCAACTCCTTCCCGGTCCAAACCTGAGACCCTTCCTATAGCATATGTGATATCCAACTCCTTCCCATTCCAAACATGAGACCCTTCCTATAGCAAGAATGTAATATCCAACTCCTTCACATTCCAATCCTGAGACCATTCCTATAGCATGAGATGTGATATCTCAATGCTTCTAATACCAAACCTGAGAACCTTCCTATGACATGAGATGTGATATCCAATTCCTCCCCATTCCAAACCTGAGAACCTTCCTACAGCATGCGATGTGATATCTCAATGCTTCTAATACCAAACCCGAGACCAGTCCTATAACATGAGATTGGATATCCAACTCCTTCCCCTTCCAAACCTGAGACCCTTCCTATAGCATGAGATGTGATATCCAACTTCTTCCCATTCCACTCCTGAGACCCTTCCTATAACATGAGATGTGATGTCTCAATGCTTCTAATACCAAACCTGAGATCTTTCCTATAACATGAGATGTGATATCCAACTCCTTCCCATTCCAATCCTGAGACCCTTCCTATAGCATGAGATGTGATATCTCAATGCTTATACCAAACCTGAGACCCTTCCTATAGCTTGAGATGTGATATCCAACTCCTTCCCATTCCAATCCTGAGACCCTTCCTATAGCATGAGATGTGATATCTCAAGGCCTCTAATACCAAACCTGAGATCCTTCCTCTAACATGAAATGTGATATCCAACTCCTTCCCCTTCCAAACCTGAGAGCCTTCCTATAGCATGAGATATGATATCCAAGTCCTTCCCATCCAATCCTGAGACCCTTCCTATAACATGAAATGTGATATCCAACTCCTTCCCATTCCAACCTGAGACCCTTCCTATAGCATGAGATGGGATATCCAACTCCTTCCAAATCCAATACTGATACCCTTCCGATAGCATGAGATGTGATATCCCAATGCTTCTACCAAACCTGAGACCCATACTATGGCATGAGATGTGATATCAAACTCCTTCCCATTCCAATCCTGAGACCCTTCCTATACCATGAGACTTGATATCTCAATGCTTCTAATACAAAACCTGAGACCCGTCCTATAACATGAGATGTGATATCCAAATCCTTCCCCTTCCAAACCTTAGACCCTTCCTATAGCGTGAGATGTGATATCTCAATGCCTCTAATACCAAACCTGAGATCCTTCCTCTAACATGAAATGTGATATCCAACTCCTTCCCTTTCCAAACCTGAGAGCCTACCTATAGCATGAGATGTGATATCCAAGTCCTTCCCATTCCAATCCTTAGACCCTTCCTACAGCATGCAATATGATATCTCAATGATTCTAATAACAAACCTGAGACCCATCCTATAACATGAGATGGGATATCCAACTCCTTCCCATTCCAATCCTGAGACACTTCCGATAGCAGAGATGTGATATCTCAATGCTTATAGCAAACCTGAGACCCTTCCTATAACATGAGATGTGATATCCAACTCCTTCCCGGTCCAAACCTGAGACCCTTCCTATAGCATATGTGATATCCAACTCCTTCCCATTCCAAACATGAGACCCTTCCTATAGCAAGAATGTAATATCCAACTCCTTCCCATTCCAATCCTGAGACCATTCCTATAGCATGAGATGTGATATCTCAATGCTTCTAATACCAAACCTGAGATCCTTCCTATGACATGAGATGTGATATCCAATTCCTCCCCATTCCAAACCTGAGAACCTTCCTACAGCATGCGATGTGATATCTTAATGCTTCTAATACCAAACCCGAGACCAGTCCTATAACATGAGATTGGATATCCAACTCCTTCCCCTTCCAAACCTGAGACCCTTCCTATAGCATGAGATGTGATATCCAACTTCTTCCCGTTCCACTCCTGAGACCCTTCCTATAACATGAGATGTGATGTCTCAATGCTTCTAATACCAAACCTGAGATCTTTCCTATAACATGAGATGTGATATCCAACTCCTTCCCATTCCAATCCTGAGACCCTTCCTATAGCATGAGATGTGATATCTCAATGCTTATACCAAACCTGAGACCCTTCCTATAGCTTGAGATGTGATATCCAACTCCTTCCCATTCCAATCCTGAGACCCTTCCTATAGCATGAGATGTGATATCTCAAGGCCTCTAATACCAAACCTGAGATCCTTCCTCTAACATGAAATGTGATATCCAACTCCTTCCCCTTCCAAACCTGAGAGCCTTCCTATAGCATGAGATATGATATCCAAGTCCTTCCCATCCAATCCTGAGACCCTTCCTATAACATGAGATGGGATATCAAACTCCTTCCCATTCCAATCCTGAGACCCTACCTATAGCTTGAGATGTGATATCCAACTCCTTCCCATTCCAATTCTGAGACCCTTCCTATACCATGAGACTTGATATCTCAATGCTTCTAATACAAAACCTGAGACCCGTCCTATAATATGAGATGTGATATCCAAATCCTTCCCCTTCCAAACCTTAGACCCTTCCTTTATCATGAGATGTGATATCCAATTCCTTCCCATTCCAATCCTGAGACCCTTCCGATATCATGAGATTTGTTATCTCAATGCTTCTAATATCAAACTTGAGACCCTCCCTATAGCATGAGATGTGACATCCAAGTCTTCCCCATTCCAATCCTGAGACTCTTCCTATAGCATGAGATGTGATATCTCAATGCTTCTAATACCAAACCTGAGACCCTTCCTATAACATGAGATGGGATATCCAACTCCTTCCCATTCCAATCCTGAGACCCTTCCTATAGCATGAGATGTGATATATCAATGCTTATACCAAACCTGAGACCCTTCCTATAGCATGAGATGTGATATCCAACTTCTTCCCATTCCAATCCTGAGACCCTTCCTATAACATGAGATGTGATGTCTCAATGCTTCTAATACCAAACCTGAGTCCCTTCCTATAACATGAGATGGGATATCCAACTCCTTCCCATTCCAATCCTGAGACCCTTCCGATAGCAGAGATGTGATATCTCAATGCTTATACCAAACCTGAGACCCCTCCTATGGCCTGAGATGTCATATACAACTCCTTCCCATTCCAATCCTGAGACCGTTCCTATAGCATGAGATGTGATATCTCAATGCTTATACCAAATCTGAGACCCTTCCTATAGCATGAGATGTGATATCCAACTCCTTCCCATTCCAATCCTGAGACCCTTCCTATAGCATGAGATGTGATATCTCAATGCTTATACCAAACCTGAGACCCTTCCTATGGCATGAGATGTCATATACAACTCCTTCCCATTCCAATCCTGAGACCCTTCCTATAGCATGAGATGTGATATCTCAATGCTTATACCAAACCTGAGACCCTTCCTATAGCATGAGATGTGATATCCAACTTCTTCCCATTCCAATCCTGAGTCCCTTCCTATAACATGAGATGTGATGTCTCAATGCTTCTAATACCAAACCTGAGACCCTTCCTATAACATGAGATGGGATATCCAACTCCTTCCCATTCCAATCCTGAGACCCTTCCGATAGCAGAGATGTGATATCTCAATGCTTATACCAAACCTGAGACCCCTCCTATGGCCTGAGATGTCATATACAACTCCTTTCCATTCCAATCCTGAGACCGTTCCTATAGCATGAGATGTGATATCTCAATGCTTATACCAAATCGGAGACCCTTCCTATAGCATGAGATGTGATATCCAACTCCTTCCCATTCCAATCCTGAGACCCTTATGATAGCATGAGATGTGATATCTCAATGCCTCTAATACCAAACCTGAGATACTTCCGATAGCATGAGATGTGATATCTCAATGCTTCTAATACCAAACCTGAGATACTTCTGATAGCATGAGATGTGATATTTCAATGCCTCTAATACCAAACCTGAGATCCTACCTCTAACATGAAATGTGATATCCATCTCCTTCCCTTTCCAAACCTGAGACCCTGCCTATAGCATGAGATGTGATATCCAAGTCCTTCCCATTACAATCCTGAGACCCTTCCTATAGCATGTGATGTGATATCTCAATGCTTATACCAAACCTGAGACCCTTCCTATGGCATGAGATGTCATATACAACTCCTTCCCATTCCAATCCTGAGACCCTTCCTATAGCATGAGATGTGATATCTCAATGCTTATACCAAACCTGAGACCCTTCCTATAGCATGAGATGTGATATCCAACTTCTTCCCATTCCAATCCTGAGACCCTTCCTATAACATGAGATGTGATGTCTCAATGCTTCTAATACCAAACCTGAGATCTTTCCTATAACATGAGATGTGATATCCAACTCCTTCCCATTCCAATCCTGAGACCCTTCCTATAGCATGAGATGTGATATCACAATGCTTATACCAAACCTGAGACCGTTCCTATAGCTTGAGATGTGATATCCAACTCCTTCCCATTCCAATCCTGAGACCCTTCCTATAGCATGAGATGTGATATCTCAAGGCCTCTAATACCAAACCTGAGATCGTTCCTCTAACATGAAATGTGATATCCAACTCCTTCCCCTTCCAAACCTGAGAGCCTTCCTATAGCATGAGATATGATAGCCAAGTCCTTCCAATTCCAATCCTGAGACCCTTCCTATAACATGAAATGTGATATCCAACTCCTTCCCATTCCAACCTGAGACCCTTCCTATAGCATGAGATGGGATATCTCAATGCTTCTAATACCAAACCTGAGACTCTTCCTATAACATGAGATGGGATATCCAACTCCTTCCCATTCCAATCCTGAGACCCTTCCGATAGCAGAGATGTGATATCTCAATGCTTATACCAAACCTGAGACCCTTCCTATGGCCTGAGATGTGATAACCAACTGCTTCCCATTCCAATCCTGAGACCCTTCCTATAGCATGAGATGTGATATCTCTATGCTTATACCAAATCTGAGACCCTTCCTATAGCATGAGATGTGATATCCAACCCCTTCCCATTCCAATCCTGAGACCCTTCCTATAGCATGAGATGTGATGTCTCAATGCTTCTAATACCAAACCTGAGATCCTTCCTATAACATGAGATGTGATATCCAACTCCTTCCGATTCCAATCCTGAGACCCTTATGATAGCATGAGATGTGATATCTCAATGCTTCTAATACCAAACCTGAGATCCTTCCTATAACATGAGATGTGATTTCCAAATCCTTCCCTTCCAAACCTGAGACCCTCCCTTTAGCATGAGATGTGATATCCAACTCCTTCCCATTCCAATCCTGAGACCCTTCTGATAGCATGAGATGTGATATCTCAATGCCTCTAATACCAAACCTGAGATCCTACCTCTAACATGAAATGTGATATCCATCTCCTTCCCTTTCCAAACCGGAGACCCTGTCTATAGCATGAGATGTCATATACAACTCCTTCCCATTCCAAACCTGAGACCCTTCCTATAGCACGAGATGTGATATCTCAATGCTTATACCAAACCTGAGACCCTTCCTATAGCATGAGATGTGATATCCAACTCCTTCCCATTCCAATCCTGAGACCCTTCCTATAGCATGAGATGTGATATCCAACTCCTTCCCATTCCAATCCTGAAACCCTTCCTATAGCCTGAGATGTGATATCTCAATGCCTCTAATACCAAACCTGAGATCCTTCCTCTAACATGAAATGTGATATCCAACTCCTTCCCTTTCCAAACCTGAGAGCCTATCTATAGCATGAGATGTGATATCCAAGTCCTTCCCATTCCAATCCTGAGACACTTCCGATAGCAGAGATGTGATATCTCAATGCTTATACCAAACCTGAGACCCTTCCTATAACATGAGATGTGATATCCAACTCCTTCCCGTTCCAAACCTGAGACCCTTCCTTTAGCATGAGATGTGATATCCAGCTCCTTCCCATTCCAATCCTGAGACACTTCCGATAGCATGAGATGTGACATCTCAATGCTTCTAATATCAAAACTGAGACCCTTCCTTTCGCATGAGATGTGATAACCAACTCCTTCCCATTCCAATCCTGAGACCCTTCCTATAGCATGAGATGTGATATCTCAATACTTCTAATACCAAACCTGAGATCCTTCCGATAACATGAGATGTGATATCCAAATCCTTCCCCTTCCAAACCTGAGACCCTCCCTTTAGCATGAGATGTGATATCCAACTCCTTCCCATTCCAATCCTGAGACCCTTCTGATAGCATGAGATGTGATATCTCAATGCTTCTATACCAAACCTGAGATCCTTCCGATAGCATGAGATGTGATATCTCAAATCCTGCTAATACCAAACCTGAGATCCTTCCTATAACATGAGATGTGATATCCAAATCCTTCCCCTTCCAAACCTGAGACCCTCCCTTTAGCATGAGATGTGATATCCAACTCCTTCCCATTCCAATCCTGAGACTCTTCTGATAGCATGAGATGTGATATCTCAATGCCTCTAATACCAAACCTGAGATCCTACCTCTAACATGAAATGTGATATCCAACTCTTTCCCCTTCCAAACCTGAGAGCCTTCCTATAGCATGAGATGTGATATCCAAGTCCTTCCCATTCCAATCCTGAGACCCTTCCTATAACATGAGATGTGATATCCAACTCCTTCCCATTCCAACCTGAGACCCTTCCTATAGCATGAGATGGGATATCCAACTCCTTCCAAATCCAATCCTGATACCCTTCCGATAGCATGAGATGTGATATCCCAATGCTTCTACCAAACCTGAGACCCATACTATGGCATGAGATGTGATATCAAACTCCTTCCCCTTCCAAACCTTAGACCCTTCCTTTATCATGAGAGGTGATATCCAACTCCTTCCCATTCCATCCCTGAGACCCTTCCGATATCATGAGATGTGATATCTCAATGCTTCTAATATCAAACTTGAGACCCTCCCTATAGCATGAGATGTGATATCCAAGTCCTTCCCATTCCAATCCTGAGACCCTTCCTATAGCATGAGATGTGATATCTCAATGCTTCTAATACCAAACCTGAGACCCTTCCTATAACATGAGATGGGAATATCCAACTCCTTCCATTCCAATCCTGAGACCCTTCCGATAGCAGAGATGTGATATCTCAATGCTTATACCAAACCTGAGATCCTTCCTATAACATGAGATGTGATATCCAACTCCTTCCCATTCCAATCCTGAGACACTTCCTATAGCATGAGATGTGATATCTCACTGCTTATACCAAACCTGAGACCCTTCCTATAGCATGAGATGTGATATCCAACTCCTTCCCATTCCAATCCTGAGACCCTTCCTATAGCATGAGATGTGATATCTCAATGCTTCTAATATCAAACTTGAGACCCTCCCTATAGCATGAGATGTGATATCCAAGTCCTTCCGATTCCAATCCTGAGACACTTCCTATAGCATGAGATGTGATATCTCAATGCTTCTAATACCAAACCTGAGACTCTTCCTATAACATGAGATGGGATATCCAACTCCTTCCCATTCCAATCCTGAGACCCTTCCGATAGCATGAGATGTGATGTCTCAATGCTTCTAATACCAAACCTGAGATCCTTCCTATAACATGAGATGTGATATCCAACTCCTTCCCATTCCAATCCTGAGACCCTTACTATAGCATGAGATGTGATATCTCAATGCTTATACCAAACCTGAGACCCTTCCTATAGCATGAGATGTGATATCCAACTCCTTCCCATTCCAATCCTGAGACCCTTCCTATAGCATGAGATGTGATATCTCAATGCCTCTAATACCAAACCTGAGATCCTTCCTCTAACATGAAATGTGATATCGAACTCCTTCCCTTTCCAAACCTGAGAGCCTACCTATAGAATGAGATGTGATATCCAAGTCCTTCCCATTCCAATCCTTAGACCCTTCCTACAGCATGCAATATGATATCTCAATGATTCTAATAACAAACCTGAGACCCGTCCTATAACATGAGATGGGATATCCAACACCTTCCCATTCCAATCCTGAGACACTTCCGATAGCAGAGATGTGATATCTCAATGCTTATACCAAACCTGAGACACTTCCTATAACATGAGATGTGATATCCAACTCCTTCCCGTTTCAAACCTGAGACCCTTCCTATAGCATATGTGATATCCAACTCCTTCCCATTCCAAACATGAGACCCTTCCTATAGCAAGAATGTAATATCCAACTCCTTCCCATTCCAATCCTGAGACCATTCCTATAGCATGAGATGTGATATCTCAATGCTTCTAATACCAAACCTGAGATCCTTCCTATGACATGAGATGTGATATCCAATTCCTCCCCATTCCAAACCTGAGAACCTTCCTACAGCATGCGATGTGATATCTCAATACTTCTAATACCAAACCTGAGACCAGTCCTATAACATGAGATTGGATATCCAACTCCTTCCCCTTCCAAACCTGAGACCCTTCCTATAGCATGAGATGTGATATCCAACTTCTTCCCATTCCAATCCTGAGACCCTTCCTATAACATGAGATGTGATGTCTCAATGCTTCTAATATCAAACCTGAGATCTTTCCTATAACATGAGATGTGATATCCAACTCCTTCCCATTCCAATCCTGAGACCCTTCCTATAGCATGAGATGTGCTATCTCAATGCTTATACCAAACCTGAGACCCTTCCTAAAGCTTGAGATGTGATATCCAACTCCTTCCCATTCCAATCCTGAGACCCTTCCTATAACATGAAATGTGATATCCAACTCCTTCCCATTCCAACCTGAGACCCTTCCTATAGCATGAGATGGGATATCCAACTCCTTCCAAATCCAATACTGATACCCTTCCAATAGCATGAGATGTGATATCCCAATGCTTCTACCAAACCTGAGAACCATACTATGGCATGAGATGTGATATCAAACTCCTTCCCATTCCAATCCTGAGACTCTTCCTATAGCTTGAGATGTGATATCCAAATCCTTCCCATTCCAATTCTGAGACCCTTCCTATACCATGAGACTTGATATCTCAATGCTTCTAATACCAAACCTGAGACCCGTCCTATAACATGAGATGTGATATCCAAATCTTTCCCCTTCCAAACCTTAGACCCTTCCTTTATCATGAGATGTGATATCCAACTCCTTCCCATTCCAATCCTGAGACCCTTCCGATATCATGAGATTTGTTATCTCAATGCTTCTAATATCAAAATTGAGACCCGTCCTATAACATGAGATTTGATATCCAAATCTTTCCCCTTCCAAACCTTAGACCCTTCCTTTATCATGAGATGGGATATCCAACTCCTTCCCATTCCAATCCTGAGACCCTTCCGATAGCAGAGATGTGATATCTCAATGCTTATACCAATCCTGAGACCCTTCCTATGGCCTGAGATGTCATATACATCTCCTTCCCAATCCAATCCTGAGACCCTTCCTATATCATGAGATGTGATATCTCAATGCTTATACCAAATCTGAGACCCTTGCTATAGCATGAGATGTGATATCCAACTCCTTCCCATTCCAATCCTGAGACCCTTCCTATAGCATGAGATGTGATGTCTCAATGCTTCTAATACCAAACCTGAGATCCTTCCTATAACATGAGATGTGATATCCAACTCCTTCCCATTCCAATCCTGAGACCCTTCCTATAGCATGAGATGTGATGTCTCAATGCTTCTAATACCAAACCTGAGAACCTTCCTACAGCATGCGATGTGATATCTCAATGCTTCTAATACCAAACCTGAGACCAGTCCTATAACATGAGATTGGATATCCAACTCCTTCCCCTTCCAAACCTGAGACCCTTCCTATAGCATGAGATGTGATATCCAACTTCTTCCCATTCCAATCCTGAGACCCTTCCTATAACATGAGATGTGATGTCTCAATGCTTCTAATACCAAACCTGAGATCTTTCCTATAACATGAGATGTAATATCCAACTCCTTCCCATTCCAATCCTGAGACCCTTCCTATAGCATGAGATGTGCTATCGCAATGCTTATACCAAACCTGAGACCCTTCCTAAAGCTTGAGATGTGATATCCAACTCCTTCCCATTCCAATCCTGAGACCCTTCCTATAGCATGATATGTGATATCTCAATGCCTCTAATACCAAACCTGAGATCCCTCCTCTAACATGAAATGTGATATCGAACTCCTTCCCTTTCCAAACCTGAGAGCCTACCTATAGCATGAGATGTGATATCCAAGTCCTTCCCATTCCAATCCTTAGACCCTTCCTACAGCATGCAATATGATATCTCAATGATTCTAATAACAAACCTGAGACCCGTCCTATAACATGAGATGGGATATCCAACACCTTCCCATTCCAATCCTGAGACACTTCCGATAGCAGAGATGTGATATCTCAATGCTTATAACAAACCTGAGACCCTTCCAATAACATGAGATGTGATATCCAACTCCTTCCCGTTTCAAACCTGAGACCCTTCCTATAGCATATGTGATATCCAACTCCTTCCCATTCCAAACATGAGACCCTTCCTATAGCAAGAATGTAATATCCAACTCCTTCCCATTCCAATCCGGAGACCATTCCTATAGCATGAGATGTGATATCTCAATGCTTCTAATACCAAACCTGAGATCCTTCCTATGACATGAGATGTGATATCCAATTCCTCCCCATTCCAAACCTGAGAACCTTCCTACAGCATGCGATGTGATATCTCAATGCTTCTAATACCAAACCTGAGACCAGTCCTATAACATGAGATTGGATATCCAACTCCTTCCCCTTCCAAACCTGAGACCCTTCCTATAGCATGAGATGTGATATCCAACTTCTTCCCATTCCAATCCTGAGACCCTTCCTATAACATGAGATGTGATGTCTCAATGCTTCTAATACCAAACCTGAGATCTTTCCTATAACATGAGATGTGATATCCAACTCCTTCCCATTCCAATCCTGAGACCCTTCCTATAGCATGAGATGTGCTATCTCAATGCTTATACCAAACCTGAGACCCTTCCTAAAGCTTGAGATGTGATATCCAACTCCTTCCCATTCCAATCCTGAGACCCTTCCTATAGCATGAGATGGGATATCCAACTCCTTCCAAATCCAATACTGATACCCTTCCAATAGCATGAGATGTGATATCCCAATGCTTCTACCAAACCTGAGAACCATACTATGGCATGAGATGTGATATCAAACTCCTTCCCATTCCAATCCTGAGACTCTTCCTATAGCTTGAGATGTGATATCCGAAATCCTTCCCATTCCAATTCTGAGACCCTTCCTATACCATGAGACTTGATATCTCAATGCTTCTAATACCAAACCTGAGACCCGTCCTATAACATGAGATGTGATATCCAAATCTTTCCCCTTCCAAACCTTAGACCCTTCCTTTATCATGAGATGTGATATCCAACTCCTTCCCATTCCAATCCTGAGACCCTTCCGATATCATGAGATTTGTTATCTCAATGCTTCTAATATCAAAATTGAGACCCGTCCTATAACATGAGATGTGATATCCAAATCTTTCCCCTTCCAAACCTTAGACCCTTCTTTTATCATGAGATGGGATATCCAACTCCTTCCCATTCCAATCCTGAGACCCTTCCGATAGCAGAGATGTGATATCTCAATGCTTATACCAATCCTGAGACCCTTCCTATGGCCTGAGATGTCATATACAACTCCTTCCCAATCCAATCCTGAGACCCTTCCTATAGCATGAGATGTGATATCTCAATGCTTATACCAAATCTGAGACCCTTCCTATAGCATGAGATGTGATATCCAACTCCTTCCCATTCCAATCCTGAGACCCTTCCTATAGCATGAGATGTGATGTCTCAATGCTTCTAATACCAAACCTGAGATCCTTCCTATAACATGAGATGTGATATCCAACTCCTTCCCATTCCAATCCTGAGACCCTTCCTATAGCATGAGATGTGATTTCTCAATGCTTCTAATACCAAACCTGAGAACCTTCCTACAGCATGCGATGTGATATCTCAATGCTTCTAATACCAAACCTGAGACCAGTCCTATAACATGAGATTGGATATCCAACTCCTTCCCTTTCCAAACCTGAGACCCTTCCTATAGCATGAGATGTGATATCCAACTTCTTCCCATTCCAATCCTGAGACCCTTCCTATAACATGAGATGTGATGTCTCAATGCTTCTAATACCAAACCTGAGATCTTTCCTATAACATGAGATGTAATATCCAACTCCTTCCCATTCCAATCCTGAGACACTTCCTATAGCATGAGATGTGCTATCTCAATGCTTATACCAAACCTGAGACCCTTCCTAAAGCTTGAGATGTGATATCCAACTCCTTCCCATTCCAATCCTGAGACCCTTCCTATAGCATGATATGTGATATCTCAAGGCCTCTAATACCAAACCTGAGATCCTTCCTCTAACATGAAATGTGATATCCAACTCCTTCCCCTTCCAAACCTGAGAGCCTTCCTATAGCATGAGATATGATATCCAAGTCCTTCCCATTCCAATCCTGAGACCCTTCCTATAACATGAAATGTGATATCCAACTCCTTCCCATTCCAACCTGAGACCCTTCCTATAGCATGAGATGGGATATCCAACTCCTTCCATATCCAATACTGATACCCTTCCAATAGCATGAGATGTGATATCCCAATGCTTCTACCAAACCTGAGACCCATACTATGGCATGAGATGTGATATCAAACTCCTTCCCATTCCAATCTTGAGACTCTTCCTATAGCTTGAGATGTGATATCCAACTCCTTCCCATTCCAATTCTGAGACTCTTCCTATGCCATGAGACTTGATATCTCAATGCTTCTAATACCAAACCTGAGACCCGTCCTATAACATGAGCTGTGATATCCAAATCTTTCCCCTTCCAAACCTTAGACCCTTCCTTTATCATGAGATGTGATATCCAACTCCTTCCCATTCCAATCCTGAGACCCTTCCGATATCATGAGATTTGTTATCTCAATGCTTATACCAAATCTGAGACCCTTCCTATAGCATGAGATGTGACATCCAAGTCCTCCCCATTCCAATCCTGAGACCCTTCCTATATCATGAGATGTGATATCTCAATGCTTATACCAAATCTGAGACCCTTCCTATAGCATGAGATGTGATATCCAACTCCTTCCCATTCCAATCCTGAGACCCTTCCTATAGCATGAGATGTGATGTCTCAATGCTTCTAATACCAAACCTGAGATCCTTCCTATAACATGAGATGTGATATCCAACTCCTTCCCATTCCAATCCTGAGACCCTTCCTATAGCATGAGATGTGATGTCTCAATGCTTCTAATACCAAACCTGAGAACCTTCCTACAGCATGCGATGTGATATCTCAATGCTTCTAATACCAAACCTGAGACCAGTCCTATAACATGAGATTGGATATCCAACTCCTTCCCCTTCCAAACCTGAGACCCTTCCTATAGCATGAGATGTGATATCCAACTTCTTCCCATTCCAATCCTGAGACCCTTCCTATAACATGAGATGTGATGTCTCAATGCTTCTAATACCAAACCTGAGATCTTTCCTATAACATGAGATGTAATATCCAACTCCTTCCCATTCCAATCCTGAGACCCTTCCTATAGCATGAGATGTGCTATCGCAATGCTTATACCAAACCTGAGACCCTTCCTAAAGCTTGAGATGTGATATCCAACTCCTTCCCATTCCAATCCTGAGACCCTTCCTATAGCATGATATGTGATATCTCAATGCCTCTAATACCAAACCTGAGATCCCTCCTCTAACATGAAATGTGATATCGAACTCCTTCCCTTTCCAAACCTGAGAGCCTACCTATAGCATGAGATGTGATATCAAAGTCCTTCCCATTCCAATCCTTAGACCCTTCCTACAGCATGCAATATGATATCTCAATGATTCTAATAACAAACCTGAGACCCGTCCTATAACATGAGATGGGATATCCAACACCTTCCCATTCCAATCCTGAGACACTTCCGATAGCAGAGATGTGATATCTCAATGCTTATAACAAACCTGAGACCCTTCCTATAACATGAGATGTGATATACAACTCCTTCCCGTTTCAAACCTGAGACCCTTCCTATAGCATATGTGATATCCAACTCCTTCCCATTCCAAACATGAGACCCTTCCTATAGCAAGAATGTAATATCCAACTCCTTCCCATTCCAATCCTGAGACCATTCCTATAGCATGAGATGTGATATCTCAATGCTTCTAATACCAAACCTGAGATCCTTCCTATGACATGAGATGTGATATCCAATTCCTCCCCATTCCAAACCTGAGAACCTTCCTACAGCATGCGATGTGATATCTCAATGCTTCTAATACCAAACCTGAGACCAGTCCTATAACATGAGATTGGATATCCAACTCCTTCCCCTTCCAAACCTGAGACCCTTCCTATAGCATGAGATGTGATATCCAACTTCTTCCCATTCCAATCCTGAGACCCTTCCTATAACATGAGATGTGATGTCTCAATGCGTCTAATACCAAACCTGAGATCTTTCCTATAACATGAGATGTGATATCCAACTCCTTCCCATTCCAATCCTGAGACCCTTCCTATAGCATGAGATGTGCTATCTCAATGCTTATACCAAACCTGAGACCCTTCCTAAAGCTTGAGATGTGATATCCAACTCCTTCCCATTCCAATCCTGAGACCCTTCCTATAACATGAAATGTGATATCCAACTCCTTCCCATTCCAACCTGAGACCCTTCCTATTGCATGAGATGGGATATCCAACTCCTTCCAAATCCAATACTGATACCCTTCCAATAGCATGAGATGTGATATCCCAATGCTTCTACCAAACCTGAGAACCATACTATGGCATGAGATGTGATATTAAACTCCTTCCCATTCCAATCCTGAGACTCTTCCTATAGCTTGAGATGTGATATCCGAAATCCTTCCCATTCCAATTCTGAGACCCTTCCTATACCATGAGACTTGATATCTCAATGCTTCTAATACCAAACCTGAGACCCGTCCTATAACATGAGATGTGATATCCAAATCTTTCCCCTTCCAAACCTTAGACCCTTCCTTTATCATGAGATGTGATATCCAACTCCTTCCCATTCCAATCCTGAGACCCTTCCGATATCATGAGATTTGTTATCTCAATGCTTCTAATATCAAAATTGAGACCCGTCCTATAACATGAGATGTGATATCCAAATCTTTCCCCTTCCAAACCTTAGACCCTTCCTTTATCATGAGATGGGATATCCAACTCCTTCCCATTCCAATCCTGAGACCCTTCCGATAGCAGAGATGTGATATCTCAATGCTTATACCAATCCTGAGACCCTTCCTATGGCCTGAGATGTCATATACAACTCCTTCCCAATCCAATCCTGAGACCCTTCCTATAGCATGAGATGTGATATCTCAATGCTTATACCAAATCTGAGACCCTTCCTATAGCATGAGATGTGATATCCAACTCCTTCCCATTCCAATCCTGAGACCCTTCCTATAGCATGAGATGTGATGTCTCAATGCTTCTAATACCAAACCTGAGATCCTTCCTATAACATGAGATGTGATATCCAACTCCTTCCCATTCCAATCCTGAGACCCTTCCTATAGCATGAGATGTGATGTCTCAATGCTTCTAATACCAAACCTGAGAACCTTCCTACAGCATGCGATGTGATATCTCAATGCTTCTAATACCAAACCTGAGACCAGTCCTATAACATGAGATTGGATATCCAACTCCTTCCATTTCCAAACCTGAGACCCTTCCTATAGCATGAGATGTGATATCCAACTTCTTCCCATTCCAATCCTGAGACCCTTCCTATAACATGAGATGTGATGTCTCAATGCTTCTAATACCAAACCTGAGATCTTTCCTATAACATGAGATGTAATATCCAACTCCTTCCCATTCCAATCCTGAGACCCTTCCTATAGCATGAGATGTGCTATCTCAATGCTTATACCAAACCTGAGACCCTTCCTAAAGCTTGAGATGTGATATCCAACTCCTTCCCATTCCAATCCTGAGACCCTTCCTATAGCATGATATGTGATATCTCAAGGCCTCTAATACCAAACCTAAGATCCTTCCTCTAACATGAAATGTGATATCCAACTCCTTCCCCTTCCAAACCTGAGAGCCTTCCTATAGCATGAGATATGATATCCAAGTCCTTCCCATTCCAATCCTGAGACCCTTCCTATAACATGAAATGTGATATCCAACTCCTTCCCATTCCAACCTGAGACCCTTCCTATAGCATGAGATGGGATATCCAACTCCTTCCAAATCCAATACTGATACCCTTCCAATAGCATGAGATGTGATATCCCAATGCTTCTACCAAACCTGAGACCCATACTATGGCATGAGATGTGATATCAAACTCCTTCCCATTCCAATCTTGAGACTCTTCCTATAGCTTGAGATGTGATATCCAACTCCTTCCCATTCCAATTCTGAGACCCTACCGAAGCCATGAGACTTGATATCTCAATGCTTCTAATACCAAACCTGAGACCCGTCCTATAACATGAGCTGTGATATCCAAATCTTTCCGCTTCCAAACCTTAGACCCTTCCTTTATCATGAGATGTGATATCCAACTCCTTCCCATTCCAATCCTGAGACCCTTCCGATATCATGAGATTTGTTATCTCAATGCTTCTAATATCAAACTTGAGACCCTCCCTATAGCATGAGATGTGACATCCAAGTCCTCCCCATTCCAATCCTGAGACCCTTCCTATAGCATGAGATGTGATATCTCAATGCTTCTAATACCAAACCTGAGACCCTTCCTATAACATGAGATGGGATATCCAACTCCTTCCCATTCCAATCCTGAGACCCTTCCGATAGCAGAGATGTGATATCTCAATGCTTATACCAATCCTGAGACCCTTCCTATGGCCTGAGATGTGATATCCAACTCCTTCCCATTCCAATCCTGAGACCCTTCCTATAACATGAAATGTGATATCCAACTCCTTCCCATTCCAACCTGAGACCCTTCCTATAGCATGAGATGGGATATCCAACTCCTTCCAAATCCAATACTGATACCCTTCCAATAGCATGAGATGTGATATCCCAATGCTTCTACCAAACCTGAGAACCATACTATGGCATGAGATGTGATATCAAACTCCTTCCCATTCCAATCCTGAGACTCTTCCTATAGCTTGAGATGTGATATCCGAAATCCTTCCCATTCCAATTCTGAGACCCTTCCTATACCATGAGACTTGATATCTCAATGCTTCTAATACCAAACCTGAGACCCGTCCTATAACATGAGATGTGATATCCAAATCTTTCCCCTTCCAAACCTTAGACCCTTCCTTTATCATGAGATGTGATATCCAACTCCTTCCCATTCCAATCCTGAGACCCTTCCGATATCATGAGATTTGTTATCTCAATGCTTCTAATATCAAAATTGAGACCCGTCCTATAACATGAGATGTGATATCCAAATCTTTCCCCTTCCAAACCTTAGACCCTTCCTTTATCATGAGATGGGATATCCAACTCCTTCCCATTCCAATCCTGAGACCCTTCCGATAGCAGAGATGTGATATCTCAATGCTTATACCAATCCTGAGACCCTTCCTATGGCCTGAGATGTCATATACAACTCCTTCCCAATCCAATCCTGAGACCCTTCCTATAGCATGAGATGTGATATCCAACTCCTTCCCCTTCCAAACTGAGACCCTTCCTATAGCATGAGATGTGATATCCAACTTCTTCCCATTCCAATCCTGAGACCCTTCCTATAACATGAGATGTGATGTCTCAATGCTTCTAATACCAAACCTGAGATCTTTCCTATAACATGAGATGTAATATCCAACTCCTTCCCATTCCAATCCTGAGACCCTTCCTATAGCATGAGATGTGCTATCGCAATGCTTATACCAAACCTGAGACCCTTCCTAAAGCTTGAGATGTGATATCCAACTCCTTCCCATTCCAATCCTGAGACCCTTCCTATAGCATGATATGTGATATCTCAATGCCTCTAATACCAAACCTGAGATCCCTCCTCTAACATGAAATGTGATATCGAACTCCTTCCCTTTCCAAACCTGAGAGCCTACCTATAGCATGAGATGTGATATCAAAGTCCTTCCCATTCCAATCCTTAGACCCTTCCTACAGCATGCAATATGATATCTCAATGATTCTAATAACAAACCTGAGACCCGTCCTATAACATGAGATGGGATATCCAACACCTTCCCATTCCAATCCTGAGACACTTCCGATAGCAGAGATGTGATATCTCAATGCTTATAACAAACCTGAGACCCTTCCTATAACATGAGATGTGATATACAACTCCTTCCCGTTTCAAACCTGAGACCCTTCCTATAGCATATGTGATATCCAACTCCTTCCCATTCCAAACATGAGACCCTTCCTATAGCAAGAATGTAATATCCAACTCCTTCCCATTCCAATCCTGAGATCATTCCTATAGCATGAGATGTGATATCTCAATGCTTCTAATACCAAACCTGAGATCCTTCCTATGACATGAGATGTGATATCCAATTCCTCCCCATTCCAAACCTGAGAACCTTCCTACAGCATGCGATGTGATATCTCAATGCTTCTAATACCAAACCTGAGACCAGTCCTATAACATGAGATTGGATATCCAACTCCTTCCCCTTCCAAACCTGAGACCCTTCCTATAGCATGAGATGTGATATCCAACTTCTTCCCATTCCAATCCTGAGACCCTTCCTATAACATGAGATGTGATGTCTCAATGCTTCTAATACCAAACCTGAGATCTTTCCTATAACATGAGATGTGATATCCAACTCCTTCCCATTCCAATCCTGAGACCCTTCCTATAGCATGAGATGTGCTATCTCAATGCTTATACCAAACCTGAGACCCTTCCTAAAGCTTGAGATGTGATATCCAACTCCTTCCCATTCCAATCCTGAGACCCTTCCTATAACATGAAATGTGATATCCAACTCCTTCCCATTCCAACCTGAGACCCTTCCTATAGCATGAGATGGGATATCCAACTCCTTCCAAATCCAATACTGATACCCTTCCAATAGCATGAGATGTGATATCCCAATGCTTCTACCAAACCTGAGAACCATACTATGGCATGAGATGTGATATCAAACTCCTTCCCATTCCAATCCTGAGACTCTTCCTATAGCTTGAGATGTGATATCCGAAATCCTTCCCATTCCAATTCTGAGACCCTTCCTATACCATGAGACTTGATATCTCAATGCTTCTAATACCAAACCTGAGACCCGTCCTATAACATGAGATGTGATATCCAAATCTTTCCCCTTCCAAACCTTAGACCCTTCCTTTATCATGAGATGTGATATCCAACTCCTTCCCATTCCAATCCTGAGACCCTTCCGATATCATGAGATTTGTTATCTCAATGCTTCTAATATCAAAATTGAGACCCGTCCTATAACATGAGATGTGATATCCAAATCTTTCCCCTTCCAAACCTTAGACCCTTCCTTTATCATGAGATGGGATATCCAACTCCTTCCCATTCCAATCCTGAGACCCTTCCGATAGCAGAGATGTGATATCTCAATGCTTATACCAATCCTGAGACCCTTCCTATGGCCTGAGATGTCATATACAACTCCTTCCCAATCCAATCCTGAGACCCTTCCTATAGCATGAGATGTGATATCTCAATGCTTATACCAAATCTGAGACCCTTCCTATAGCATGAGATGTGATATCCAACTCCTTCCCATTCCAATCCTGAGACCCTTCCTATAGCATGAGATGTGATGTCTCAATGCTTCTAATACCAAACCTGAGATCCTTCCTATAACATGAGATGTGATATCCAACTCCTTCCCATTCCAATCCTGAGACCCTTCCTATAGCATGAGATGTGATGTCTCAATGCTTCTAATACCAAACCTGAGAACCTTCCTATAACATGAGATGTGATATCCAAATCTTTCCCCTTCCAAACCTTAGACCCTTCCTTTATCATGAGATGTGATATCCAACTCCTTCCCATTCCAATCCTGAGACCCTTCCGATATCATGAGATTTGTTATCTCAATGCTTCTAATATCAAAATTGAGACCCGTCCTATAACATGAGATGTGATATCCAAATCTTTCCCCTTCCAAACCTTAGACCCTTCCTTTATCATGAGATGGGATATCCAACTCCTTCCCATTCCAATCCTGAGACCCTTCCGATAGCAGAGATGTGATATCTCAATGCTTATACCAATCCTGAGACCCTTCCTATGGCCTGAGATGTCATATACAACTCCTTCCCAATCCAATCCTGAGACCCTTCCTATAGCATGAGATGTGATATCTCAATGCTTATACCAAATCTGAGACCCTTCCTATAGCATGAGATGTGATATCCAACTCCTTCCCATTCCAATCCTGAGACCCTTCCTATAGCATGAGATGTGATGTCTCAATGCTTCTAATACCAAACCTGAGATCCTTCCTATAACATGAGATGTGATATCCAACTCCTTCCCATTCCAATCCTGAGACCCTTCCTATAGCATGAGATGTGATGTCTCAATGCTTCTAATACCAAACCTGAGAACCTTCCTACAGCATGCGATGTGATATCTCAATGCTTCTAATACCAAACCTGAGACCAGTCCTATAACATGAGATTGGATATCCAACTCCTTCCCTTTCCAAACCTGAGACCCTTCCTATAGCATGAGATGTGATATCCAACTTCTTCCCATTCCAATCCTGAGACCCTTCCTATAACATGAGATGTGATCTCTCAATGCTTCTAATACCAAACCTGAGATCTTTCCTATAACATGAGATGTAATATCCAACTCCTTCCCATTCCAATCCTGAGACCCTTCCTATAGCATGAGATGTGCTATCTCAATGCTTATACCAAACCTGAGACCCTTCCTAAAGCTTGAGATGTGATATCCAACTCCTTCCCATTCCAATCCTGAGACCCTTCCTATAGCATGATATGTGATATCTCAAGGCCTCTAATACCAAACCTAAGATCCTTCCTCTAACATGAAATGTGATATCCAACTCCTTCCCCTTCCAAACCTGAGAGCCTTCCTATAGCATGAGATATGATATCCAAGTCCTTCCCATTCCAATCCTGAGACCCTTCCTATAACATGAAATGTGATATCCAACTCCTTCCCATTCCAACCTGAGACCCTTCCTATAGCATGAGATGGGATATCCAACTCCTTCCAAATCCAATACTGATACCCTTCCAATAGCATGAGATGTGATATCCCAATGCTTCTACCAAACCTGAGACCCATACTATGGCATGAGATGTGATATCAAACTCCTTCCCATTCCAATCTTGAGACTCTTCCTATAGCTTGAGATGTGATATCCAACTCCTTCCCATTCCAATTCTGAGACCCTTCCTATGCCATGAGACTTGATATCTCAATGCTTCTAATACCAAACCTGAGACCCGTCCTATAACATGAGCTGTGATATCCAAATCTTTCCCCTTCCAAACCTTAGACCCTTCCTTTATCATGAGATGTGATATCCAACTCCTTCCCATTCCAATCCTGAGACCCTTCCGATATCATGAGATTTGTTATCTCAATGCTTCTAATATCAAACTTGAGACCCTCCCTATAGCATGAGATGTGACATCCAAGTCCTCCCCATTCCAATCCTGAGACCCTTCCTATAGCATGAGATGTGATATCTCAATGCTTCTAATACCAAACCTGAGACCCTTCCTATAACATGAGATGGGATATCCAACTCCTTCCCATTCCAATCCTGAGACCCTTCCGATAGCAGAGATGTGATATCTCAATGCTTATACCAATCCTGAGACCCTTCCTATGGCCTGAGATGTCATATACAACTCCTTCCCAATCCAATCCTGAGACCCTTCCTATAGCATGAGATGTGATATCTCAATGCTTATACCAAATCTGAGACCCTTCCTATAGCATGAGATGTGATATCCAACTCCTTCCCATTCCAATCCTGAGACCCTTCCTATAGCATGAGATGTGATGTCTCAATGCTTCTAATACCAAACCTGAGATCCTTCCTATAACATGAGATGTGATATCCAACTCCTTCCCATTCCAATCCTGAGACCCTTCCTATAGCATGAGATGTGATGTCTCAATGCTTCTAATACCAAACCTGAGAACCTTCCTACAGCATGCGATGTGATATCTCAATGCTTCTAATACCAAACCTGAGACCAGTCCTATAACATGAGATTGGATATCCAACTCCTTCCCCTTCCAAACCTGGGACCCTTCCTATAGCATGAGAAGTGATATCCAACTTCGTCCCATTCCAATCCTGAGACCCTTCCTATAACATGAGATGTGATGTCTCAATGCTTCTAATACCAAACCTGAGACCAGTCCTATAACATGAGATTGGATATCCAACTCCTTCCATTTCCAAACCTGAGACCCTTCCTATAGCATGAGATGTGATATCCAACTTCTTCCCATTCCAATCCTGAGACCCTTCCTATAACATGAGATGTGATGTCTCAATGCTTCTAATACCAAACCTGAGATCTTTCCTATAACATGAGATGTAATATCCAACTCCTTCCCATTCCAATCCTGAGACCCTTCCTATAGCATGAGATGTGCTATCTCAATGCTTATACCAAACCTGAGACCCTTCCTAAAGCTTGAGATGTGATATCCAACTCCTTCCCATTCCAATCCTGAGACCCTTCCTATAGCATGATATGTGATATCTCAAGGCCTCTAATACCAAACCTAAGATCCTTCCTCTAACATGAAATGTGATATCCAACTCCTTCCCCTTCCAAACCTGAGAGCCTTCCTATAGCATGAGATATGATATCCAAGTCCTTCCCATTCCAATCCTGAGACCCTTCCTATAACATGAAATGTGATATCCAACTCCTTCCCATTCCAACCTGAGACCCTTCCTATAGCATGAGATGGGATATCCAACTCCTTCCAAATCCAATACTGATACCCTTCCAATAGCATGAGATGTGATATCCCAATGCTTCTACCAAACCTGAGACCCATACTATGGCATGAGATGTGATATCAAACTCCTTCCCATTCCAATCTTGAGACTCTTCCTATAGCTTGAGATGTGATATCCAACTCCTTCCCATTCCAATTCTGAGACCCTTCCTATGCCATGAGACTTGATATCTCAATGCTTCTAATACCAAACCTGAGACCCGTCCTATAACATGAGCTGTGATATCCAAATCTTTCCCCTTCCAAACCTTAGACCCTTCCTTTATCATGAGATGTGATATCCAACTCCTTCCCATTCCAATCCTGAGACCCTTCCGATATCATGAGATTTGTTATCTCAATGCTTCTAATATCAAACTTGAGACCCTCCCTATAGCATGAGATGTGACATCCAAGTCCTCCCCATTCCAATCCTGAGACCCTTCCTATAGCATGAGATGTGATATCTCAATGCTTCTAATACCAAACCTGAGACCCTTCCTATAACATGAGATGGGATATCCAACTCCTTCCCATTCCAATCCTGAGACCCTTCCGATAGCAGAGATGTGATATCTCAATGCTTATACCAATCCTGAAACCCTTCCTATGGCCTGAGATGTGATATCCAACTCCTTCCCATTCCAATCCTGAGACCCTTCCTATAACATGAAATGTGATATCCAACTCCTTCCCATTCCAACCTGAGACCCTTCCTATAGCATGAGATGGGATATCCAACTCCTTCCAAATCCAATACTGATACCCTTCCAATAGCATGAGATGTGATATCCCAATGCTTCTACCAAACCTGAGAACCATACTATGGCATGAGATGTGATATCAAACTCCTTCCCATTCCAATCCTGAGACTCTTCCTATAGCTTGAGATGTGATATCCGAAATCCTTCCCATTCCAATTCTGAGACCCTTCCTATACCATGAGACTTGATATCTCAATGCTTCTAATACCAAACCTGAGACCCGTCCTATAACATGAGATGTGATATCCAAATCTTTCCCCTTCCAAACCTTAGACCCTTCCTTTATCATGAGATGTGATATCCAACTCCTTCCCATTCCAATCCTGAGACCCTTCCGATATCATGAGATTTGTTATCTCAATGCTTCTAATATCAAAATTGAGACCCGTCCTATAACATGAGATGTGATATCCAAATCTTTCCCCTTCCAAACCTTAGACCCTTCCTTTATCATGAGATGGGATATCCAACTCCTTCCCATTCCAATCCTGAGACCCTTCCGATAGCAGAGATGTGATATCTCAATGCTTATACCAATCCTGAGACCCTTCCTATGGCCTGAGATGTCATATACAACTCCTTCCCAATCCAATCCTGAGACCCTTCCTATAGCATGAGATGTGATATCTCAATGCTTATACCAAATCTGAGACCCTTCCTATAGCATGAGATGTGATATCCAACTCCTTCCCATTCCAATCCTGAGACCCTTCCTATAGCATGAGATGTGATGTCTCAATGCTTCTAATACCAAACCTGAGATCCTTCCTATAACATGAGATGTGATATCCAACTCCTTCCCATTCCAATCCTGAGACCCTTCCTATAGCATGAGAAGTGATGTCTCAATGCTTCTAATACCAAACCTGAGAACCTTCCTACAGCATGCGATGTGATATCTCAATGCTTCTAATACCAAACCTGAGACCAGTCCTATAACATGAGATTGGATATCCAACTCCTTCCCTTTCCAAACCTGAGACCCTTCCTATAGCATGAGATGTGATATCCAACTTCTTCCCATTCCAATCCTGAGACCCTTCCTATAACATGAGATGTGATGTCTCAATGCTTCTAATACCAAACCTGAGATCTTTCCTATAACATGAGATGTAATATCCAACTCCTTCCCATTCCAATCCTGAGACACTTCCTATAGCATGAGATGTGCTATCTCAATGCTTATACCAAACCTGAGACCCTTCCTAAAGCTTGAGATGTGATATCCAACTCCTTCCCATTCCAATCCTGAGACCCTTCCTATAGCATGATATGTGATATCTCAAGGCCTCTAATACCAAACCTGAGATCCTTCCTCTAACATGAAATGTGATATCCAACTCCTTCCCCTTCCAAACCTGAGAGCCTTCCTATAGCATGAGATATGATATCCAAGTCCTTCCCATTCCAATCCTGAGACCCTTCCTATAACATGAAATGTGATATCCAACTCCTTCCCATTCCAACCTGAGACCCTTCCTATAGCATGAGATGGGATCTCCAACTCCTTCCAAATCCAATACTGATACCCTTCCAATAGCATGAGATGTGATATCCCAATGCTTCTACCAAACCTGAGACCCATACTATGGCATGAGATGTGATATCAAACTCCTTCCCATTCCAATCTTGAGACTCTTCCTATAGCTTGAGATGTGATATCCAACTCCTTCCCATTCCAATTCTGAGACCCTTCCTATGCCATGAGACTTGATATCTCAATGCTTCTAATACCAAACCTGAGACCCGTCCTATAACATGAGCTGTGATATCCAAATCTTTCCCCTTCCAAACCTTAGACCCTTCCTTTATCATGAGATGTGATATCCAACTCCTTCCCATTCCAATCCTGAGACCCTTCCGATATCATGAGATTTGTTATCTCAATGCTTATACCAAATCTGAGACCCTTCCTATAGCATGAGATGTGACATCCAAGTCCTCCCCATTCCAATCCTGAGACCCTTCCTATATCATGAGATGTGATATCTCAATGCTTATACCAAATCTGAGACCCTTCCTATAGCATGAGATGTGATATCCAACTCCTTCCCATTCCAATCCTGAGACCCTTCCTATAGCATGAGATGTGATGTCTCAATGCTTCTAATACCAAACCTGAGATCCTTCCTATAACATGAGATGTGATATCCAACTCCTTCCCATTCCAATCCTGAGACCCTTCCTATAGCATGAGATGTGATGTCTCAATGCTTCTAATACCAAACCTGAGAACCTTCCTACAGCATGCGATGTGATATCTCAATGCTTCTAATACCAAACCTGAGACCAGTCCTATAACATGAGATTGGATATCCAACTCCTTCCCCTTCCAAACCTGAGACCCTTCCTATAGCATGAGATGTGATATCCAACTTCTTCCCATTCCAATCCTGAGACCCTTCCTATAACATGAGATGTGATGTCTCAATGCTTCTAATACCAAACCTGAGATCTTTCCTATAACATGAGATGTAATATCCAACTCCTTCCCATTCCAATCCTGAGACCCTTCCTATAGCATGAGATGTGCTATCGCAATGCTTATACCAAACCTGAGACCCTTCCTAAAGCTTGAGATGTGATATCCAACTCCTTCCCATTCCAATCCTGAGACCCTTCCTATAGCATGATATGTGATATCTCAATGCCTCTAATACCAAACCTGAGATCCCTCCTCTAACATGAAATGTGATATCGAACTCCTTCCCTTTCCAAACCTGAGAGCCTACCTATAGCATGAGATGTGATATCAAAGTCCTTCCCATTCCAATCCTTAGACCCTTCCTACAGCATGCAATATGATATCTCAATGATTCTAATAACAAACCTGAGACCCGTCCTATAACATGAGATGGGATATCCAACACCTTCCCATTCCAATCCTGAGACACTTCCGATAGCAGAGATGTGATATCTCAATGCTTATAACAAACCTGAGACCCTTCCTATAACATGAGATGTGATATACAACTCCTTCCCGTTTCAAACCTGAGACCCTTCCTATAGCATATGTGATATCCAACTCCTTCCCATTCCAAACATGAGACCCTTCCTATAGCAAGAATGTAATATCCAACTCCTTCCCATTCCAATCCTGAGATCATTCCTATAGCATGAGATGTGATATCTCAATGCTTCTAATACCAAACCTGAGATCCTTCCTATGACATGAGATGTGATATCCAATTCCTCCCCATTCCAAACCTGAGAACCTTCCTACAGCATGCGATGTGATATCTCAATGCTTCTAATACCAAACCTGAGACCAGTCCTATAACATGAGATTGGATATCCAACTCCTTCCCCTTCCAAACCTGAGACCCTTCCTATAGCATGAGATGTGATATCCAACTTCTTCCCATTCCAATCCTGAGACCCTTCCTATAACATGAGATGTGATGTCTCAATGCTTCTAATACCAAACCTGAGATCTTTCCTATAACATGAGATGTGATATCCAACTCCTTCCCATTCCAATCCTGAGACCCTTCCTATAGCATGAGATGTGCTATCTCAATGCTTATACCAAACCTGAGACCCTTCCTAAAGCTTGAGATGTGATATCCAACTCCTTCCCATTCCAATCCTGAGACCCTTCCTATAACATGAAATGTGATATCCAACTCCTTCCCATTCCAACCTGAGACCCTTCCTATAGCATGAGATGGGATATCCAACTCCTTCCAAATCCAATACTGATACCCTTCCAATAGCATGAGATGTGATATCCCAATGCTTCTACCAAACCTGAGAACCATACTATGGCATGAGATGTGATATCAAACTCCTTCCCATTCCAATCCTGAGACTCTTCCTATAGCTTGAGATGTGATATCCGAAATCCTTCCCATTCCAATTCTGAGACCCTTCCTATACCATGAGACTTGATATCTCAATGCTTCTAATACCAAACCTGAGACCCGTCCTATAACATGAGATGTGATATCCAAATCTTTCCCCTTCCAAACCTTAGACCCTTCCTTTATCATGAGATGTGATATCCAACTCCTTCCCATTCCAATCCTGAGACCCTTCCGATATCATGAGATTTGTTATCTCAATGCTTCTAATATCAAAATTGAGACCCGTCCTATAACATGAGATGTGATATCCAAATCTTTCCCCTTCCAAACCTTAGACCCTTCCTTTATCATGAGATGGGATATCCAACTCCTTCCCATTCCAATCCTGAGACCCTTCCGATAGCAGAGATGTGATATCTCAATGCTTATACCAATCCTGAGACCCTTCCTATGGCCTGAGATGTCATATACAACTCCTTCCCAATCCAATCCTGAGACCCTTCCTATAGCATGAGATGTGATATCTCAATGCTTATACCAAATCTGAGACCCTTCCTATAGCATGAGATGTGATATCCAACTCCTTCCCATTCCAATCCTGAGACCCTTCCTATAGCATGAGATGTGATGTCTCAATGCTTCTAATACCAAACCTGAGATCCTTCCTATAACATGAGATGTGATATCCAACTCCTTCCCATTCCAATCCTGAGACCCTTCCTATAGCATGAGATGTGATGTCTCAATGCTTCTAATACCAAACCTGAGAACCTTCCTACAGCATGCGATGTGATATCTCAATGCTTCTAATACCAAACCTGAGACCAGTCCTATAACATGAGATTGGATATCCAACTCCTTCCCTTTCCAAACCTGAGACCCTTCCTATAGCATGAGATGTGATATCCAACTTCTTCCCATTCCAATCCTGAGACCCTTCCTATAACATGAGATGTGATCTCTCAATGCTTCTAATACCAAACCTGAGATCTTTCCTATAACATGAGATGTAATATCCAACTCCTTCCCATTCCAATCCTGAGACCCTTCCTATAGCATGAGATGTGCTATCTCAATGCTTATACCAAACCTGAGACCCTTCCTAAAGCTTGAGATGTGATATCCAACTCCTTCCCATTCCAATCCTGAGACCCTTCCTATAGCATGATATGTGATATCTCAAGGCCTCTAATACCAAACCTAAGATCCTTCCTCTAACATGAAATGTGATATCCAACTCCTTCCCCTTCCAAACCTGAGAGCCTTCCTATAGCATGAGATATGATATCCAAGTCCTTCCCATTCCAATCCTGAGACCCTTCCTATAACATGAAATGTGATATCCAACTCCTTCCCATTCCAACCTGAGACCCTTCCTATAGCATGAGATGGGATATCCAACTCCTTCCAAATCCAATACTGATACCCTTCCAATAGCATGAGATGTGATATCCCAATGCTTCTACCAAACCTGAGACCCATACTATGGCATGAGATGTGATATCAAACTCCTTCCCATTCCAATCTTGAGACTCTTCCTATAGCTTGAGATGTGATATCCAACTCCTTCCCATTCCAATTCTGAGACCCTTCCTATGCCATGAGACTTGATATCTCAATGCTTCTAATACCAAACCTGAGACCCGTCCTATAACATGAGCTGTGATATCCAAATCTTTCCCCTTCCAAACCTTAGACCCTTCCTTTATCATGAGATGTGATATCCAACTCCTTCCCATTCCAATCCTGAGACCCTTCCGATATCATGAGATTTGTTATCTCAATGCTTCTAATATCAAACTTGAGACCCTCCCTATAGCATGAGATGTGACATCCAAGTCCTCCCCATTCCAATCCTGAGACCCTTCCTATAGCATGAGATGTGATATCTCAATGCTTCTAATACCAAACCTGAGACCCTTCCTATAACATGAGATGGGATATCCAACTCCTTCCCATTCCAATCCTGAGACCCTTCCGATAGCAGAGATGTGATATCTCAATGCTTATACCAATCCTGAGACCCTTCCTATGGCCTGAGATGTGATATCCAACTCCTTCCCATTCCAATCCTGAGACCCTTCCTATAACATGAAATGTGATATCCAACTCCTTCCCATTCCAACCTGAGACCCTTCCTATAGCATGAGATGGGATATCCAACTCCTTCCAAATCCAATACTGATACCCTTCCAATAGCATGAGATGTGATATCCCAATGCTTCTACCAAACCTGAGAACCATACTATGGCATGAGATGTGATATCAAACTCCTTCCCATTCCAATCCTGAGACTCTTCCTATAGCTTGAGATGTGATATCCGAAATCCTTCCCATTCCAATTCTGAGACCCTTCCTATACCATGAGACTTGATATCTCAATGCTTCTAATACCAAACCTGAGACCCGTCCTATAACATGAGATGTGATATCCAAATCTTTCCCCTTCCAAACCTTAGACCCTTCCTTTATCATGAGATGTGATATCCAACTCCTTCCCATTCCAATCCTGAGACCCTTCCGATATCATGAGATTTGTTATCTCAATGCTTCTAATATCAAAATTGAGACCCGTCCTATAACATGCGATGTGATATCCAAATCTTTCCCCTTCCAAACCTTAGACCCTTCCTTTATCATGAGATGGGATATCCAACTCCTTCCCATTCCAATCCTGAGACCCTTCCGATAGCAGAGATGTGATATCTCAATGCTTATACCAATCCTGAGACCCTTCCTATGGCCTGAGATGTCATATACAACTCCTTCCCAATCCAATCCTGAGACCCTTCCTATAGCATGAGATGTGATATCTCAATGCTTATACCAAATCTGAGACCCTTCCTATAGCATGAGATGTGATATCCAACTCCTTCCCATTCCAATCCTGAGACCCTTCCTATAGCATGAGATGTGATGTCTCAATGCTTCTAATACCAAACCTGAGATCCTTCCTATAACATGAGATGTGATATCCAACTCCTTCCCATTCCAATCCTGAGACCCTTCCTATAGCATGAGAAGTGATGTCTCAATGCTTCTAATACCAAACCTGAGAACCTTCCTACAGCATGCGATGTGATATCTCAATGCTTCTAATACCAAACCTGAGACCAGTCCTATAACATGAGATTGGATATCCAACTCCTTCCCTTTCCAAACCTGAGACCCTTCCTATAGCATGAGATGTGATATCCAACTTCTTCCCATTCCAATCCTGAGACCCTTCCTATAACATGAGATGTGATGTCTCAATGCTTCTAATACCAAACCTGAGATCTTTCCTATAACATGAGATGTAATATCCAACTCCTTCCCATTCCAATCCTGAGACACTTCCTATAGCATGAGATGTGCTATCTCAATGCTTATACCAAACCTGAGACCCTTCCTAAAGCTTGAGATGTGATATCCAACTCCTTCCCATTCCAATCCTGAGACCCTTCCTATAGCATGATATGTGATATCTCAAGGCCTCTAATACCAAACCTGAGATCCTTCCTCTAACATGAAATGTGATATCCAACTCCTTCCCCTTCCAAACCTGAGAGCCTTCCTATAGCATGAGATATGATATCCAAGTCCTTCCCATTCCAATCCTGAGACCCTTCCTATAACATGAAATGTGATATCCAACTCCTTCCCATTCCAACCTGAGACCCTTCCTATAGCATGAGATGGGATCTCCAACTCCTTCCAAATCCAATACTGATACCCTTCCAATAGCATGAGATGTGATATCCCAATGCTTCTACCAAACCTGAGACCAATACTATGGCATGAGATGTGATATCAAACTCCTTCCCATTCCAATCTTGAGACTCTTCCTATAGCTTGAGATGTGATATCCAACTCCTTCCCATTCCAATTCTGAGACCCTTCCTATGCCATGAGACTTGATATCTCAATGCTTCTAATACCAAACCTGAGACCCGTCCTATAACATGAGCTGTGATATCCAAATCTTTCCCCTTCCAAACCTTAGACCCTTCCTTTATCATGAGATGTGATATCCAACTCCTTCCCATTCCAATCCTGAGACCCTTCCGATATCATGAGATTTGTTATCTCAATGCTTATACCAAATCTGAGACCCTTCCTATAGCATGAGATGTGACATCCAAGTCCTCCCCATTCCAATCCTGAGACCCTTCCTATATCATGAGATGTGATATCTCAATGCTTATACCAAATCTGAGACCCTTCCTATAGCATGAGATGTGATATCCAACTCCTTCCCATTCCAATCCTGAGACCCTTCCTATAGCATGAGATGTGATGTCTCAATGCTTCTAATACCAAACCTGAGATCCTTCCTATAACATGAGATGTGATATCCAACTCCTTCCCATTCCAATCCTGAGACCCTTCCTATAGCATGAGATGTGATGTCTCAATGCTTCTAATACCAAACCTGAGAACCTTCCTACAGCATGCGATGTGATATCTCAATGCTTCTAATACCAAACCTGAGACCAGTCCTATAACATGAGATTGGATATCCAACTCCTTCCCCTTCCAAACCTGAGACCCTTCCTATAGCATGAGATGTGATATCCAACTTCTTCCCATTCCAATCCTGAGACCCTTCCTATAACATGAGATGTGATGTCTCAATGCTTCTAATACCAAACCTGAGATCTTTCCTATAACATGAGATGTAATATCCAACTCCTTCCCATTCCAATCCTGAGACCCTTCCTATAGCATGAGATGTGCTATCGCAATGCTTATACCAAACCTGAGACCCTTCCTAAAGCTTGAGATGTGATATCCAACTCCTTCCCATTCCAATCCTGAGACCCTTCCTATAGCATGATATGTGATATCTCAATGCCTCTAATACCAAACCTGAGATCCCTCCTCTAACATGAAATGTGATATCGAACTCCTTCCCTTTCCAAACCTGAGAGCCTACCTATAGCATGAGATGTGATATCAAAGTCCTTCCCATTCCAATCCTTAGACCCTTCCTACAGCATGCAATATGATATCTCAATGATTCTAATAACAAACCTGAGACCCGTCCTATAACATGAGATGGGATATCCAACACCTTCCCATTCCAATCCTGAGACACTTCCGATAGCAGAGATGTGATATCTCAATGCTTATAACAAACCTGAGACCCTTCCTATAACATGAGATGTGATATACAACTCCTTCCCGTTTCAAACCTGAGACCCTTCCTATAGCATATGTGATATCCAACTCCTTCCCATTCCAAACATGAGACCCTTCCTATAGCAAGAATGTAATATCCAACTCCTTCCCATTCCAATCCTGAGATCATTCCTATAGCATGAGATGTGATATCTCAATGCTTCTAATACCAAACCTGAGATCCTTCCTATGACATGAGATGTGATATCCAATTCCTCCCCATTCCAAACCTGAGAACCTTCCTACAGCATGCGATGTGATATCTCAATGCTTCTAATACCAAACCTGAGACCAGTCCTATAACATGAGATTGGATATCCAACTCCTTCCCCTTCCAAACCTGAGACCCTTCCTATAGCATGAGATGTGATATCCAACTTCTTCCCATTCCAATCCTGAGACCCTTCCTATAACATGAGATGTGATGTCTCAATGCTTCTAATACCAAACCTGAGATCTTTCCTATAACATGAGATGTGATATCCAACTCCTTCCCATTCCAATCCTGAGACCCTTCCTATAGCATGAGATGTGCTATCTCAATGCTTATACCAAACCTGAGACCCTTACTAAAGCTTGAGATGTGATATCCAACTCCTTCCCATTCCAATCCTGAGACCCTTCCTATAACATGAAATGTGATATCCAACTCCTTCCCATTCCAACCTGAGACCCTTCCTATAGCATGAGATGGGATATCCAACTCCTTCCAAATCCAATACTGATACCCTTCCAATAGCATGAGATGTGATATCCCAATGCTTCTACCAAACCTGAGAACCATACTATGGCATGAGATGTGATATCAAACTCCTTCCCATTCCAATCCTGAGACTCTTCCTATAGCTTGAGATGTGATATCCGAAATCCTTCCCATTCCAATTCTGAGACCCTTCCTATACCATGAGACTTGATATCTCAATGCTTCTAATACCAAACCTGAGACCCGTCCTATAACATGAGATGTGATATCCAAATCTTTCCCCTTCCAAACCTTAGACCCTTCCTTTATCATGAGATGTGATATCCAACTCCTTCCCATTCCAATCCTGAGACCCTTCCGATATCATGAGATTTGTTATCTCAATGCTTCTAATATCAAAATTGAGACCCGTCCTATAACATGAGATGTGATATCCAAATCTTTCCCCTTCCAAACCTTAGACCCTTCCTTTATCATGAGATGGGATATCCAACTCCTTCCCATTCCAATCCTGAGACCCTTCCGATAGCAGAGATGTGATATCTCAATGCTTATACCAATCCTGAGACCCTTCCTATGGCCTGAGATGTCATATACAACTCCTTCCCAATCCAATCCTGAGACCCTTCCTATAGCATGAGATGTGATATCTCAATGCTTATACCAAATCTGAGACCCTTCCTATAGCATGAGATGTGATATCCAACTCCTTCCCATTCCAATCCTGAGACCCTTCCTATAGCATGAGATGTGATGTCTCAATGCTTCTAATACCAAACCTGAGATCCTTCCTATAACATGAGATGTGATATCCAACTCCTTCCCATTCCAATCCTGAGACCCTTCCTATAGCATGAGATGTGATGTCTCAATGCTTCTAATACCAAACCTGAGAACCTTCCTACAGCATGCGATGTGATATCTCAATGCTTCTAATACCAAACCTGAGACCAGTCCTATAACATGAGATTGGATATCCAACTCCTTCCCTTTCCAAACCTGAGACCCTTCCTATAGCATGAGATGTGATATCCAACTTCTTCCCATTCCAATCCTGAGACCCTTCCTATAACATGAGATGTGATCTCTCAATGCTTCTAATACCAAACCTGAGATCTTTCCTATAACATGAGATGTAATATCCAACTCCTTCCCATTCCAATCCTGAGACCCTTCCTATAGCATGAGATGTGCTATCTCAATGCTTATACCAAACCTGAGACCCTTCCTAAAGCTTGAGATGTGATATCCAACTCCTTCCCATTCCAATCCTGAGACCCTTCCTATAGCATGATATGTGATATCTCAAGGCCTCTAATACCAAACCTAAGATCCTTCCTCTAACATGAAATGTGATATCCAACTCCTTCCCCTTCCAAACCTGAGAGCCTTCCTATAGCATGAGATATGATATCCAAGTCCTTCCCATTCCAATCCTGAGACCCTTCCTATAACATGAAATGTGATATCCAACTCCTTCCCATTCCAACCTGAGACCCTTCCTATAGCATGAGATGGGATATCCAACTCCTTCCAAATCCAATACTGATACCCTTCCAATAGCATGAGATGTGATATCCCAATGCTTCTACCAAACCTGAGACCCATACTATGGCATGAGATGTGATATCAAACTCCTTCCCATTCCAATCTTGAGACTCTTCCTATAGCTTGAGATGTGATATCCAACTCCTTCCCATTCCAATTCTGAGACCCTTCCTATGCCATGAGACTTGATATCTCAATGCTTCTAATACCAAACCTGAGACCCGTCCTATAACATGAGCTGTGATATCCAAATCTTTCCCCTTCCAAACCTTAGACCCTTCCTTTATCATGAGATGTGATATCCAACTCCTTCCCATTCCAATCCTGAGACCCTTCCGATATCATGAGATTTGTTATCTCAATGCTTCTAATATCAAACTTGAGACCCTCCCTATAGCATGAGATGTGACATCCAAGTCCTCCCCATTCCAATCCTGAGACCCTTCCTATAGCATGAGATGTGATATCTCAATGCTTCTAATACCAAACCTGAGACCCTTCCTATAACATGAGATGGGATATCCAACTCCTTCCCATTCCAATCCTGAGACCCTTCCGATAGCAGAGATGTGATATCTCAATGCTTATACCAATCCTGAGACCCTTCCTATGGCCTGAGATGTCATATACAACTCCTTCCCAATCCAATCCTGAGACCCTTCCTATAGCATGAGATGTGATATCTCAATGCTTATACCAAATCTGAGACCCTTCCTATAGCATGAGATGTGATATCCAACTCCTTCCCATTCCAATCCTGAGACCCTTCCTATAGCATGAGATGTGATGTCTCAATGCTTCTAATACCAAACCTGAGATCCTTCCTATAACATGAGATGTGATATCCAACTCCTTCCCATTCCAATCCTGAGACCCTTCCTATAGCATGAGATGTGATGTCTCAATGCTTCTAATACCAAACCTGAGAACCTTCCTACAGCATGCGATGTGATATCTCAATGCTTCTAATACCAAACCTGAGACCAGTCCTATAACATGAGATTGGATATCCAACTCCTTCCCCTTCCAAACCTGGGACCCTTCCTATAGCATGAGAAGTGATATCCAACTTCGTCCCATTCCAATCCTGAGACCCTTCCTATAACATGAGATGTGATGTCTCAATGCTTCTAATACCAAACCGGAGATCTTTCCTATAACATGAGATGTGATATCCAACTCCTTACCATTCCAATCCTGAGACCCTTCCTATAGCATGAGATGTGCTATCTCAATGCTTATACCAAACCTGAGACCCTTCCTAAAGCTTGAGATGTGATATCCAACTCCTTCCCATTCCAATCCTGAGACCCTTCCTATAGCATGAGATGTGATATCTCAAGGCCTCTAATACCAAACCTGAGATCCTTCCTCTAACATGAAATGTGATATCCAACTCCTTCCCCTTCCAAACCTGAGAGCCTTCCTATAGCATGAGATATGATATCCAAGTCCTTCCCATTCCAATCCTGAGACCCTTCCTATAACATGAAATGTGATATCCAACTCCTTCCCATTCCAACCTGAGACCCTTCCTATAGCATGAGATGGCATATCCAACTCCTTCCAAATCCAATACTGATACCCTTCCAATAGCATGAGATGTGATATCCCAATGCTTCTACCAAACCTGAGACCCATACTATGGCATGAGATGTGATATCAAACTCCTTCCCATTCCAATCCTGAGACTCTTCCTATAGCTTGAGATGTGATATCCAACTCCTTCCCATTCCAATTCTGAGACCCTTCCTATGCCATGAGACTTGATATCTCAATGCTTCTAATACCAAACCTGAGACCCGTCCTATAACATGAGATGTGATATCCAAATCTTTCCCCTTCCAAACCTTAGACCCTTCCTTTATCATGAGATGTGATATCCAACTCCTTCCCATTCCAATCCTGAGACCCTTCCGATATCATGAGATTTGTTATCTCAATGCTTCTAATATCAAACTTGAGACCCTCCCTATAGCATGAGATGTGACATCCAAGTCCTCCCCATTCCAATCCTGAGACCCTTCCTATAGCATGAGATGTGATATCTCAATGCTTCTAATACCAAACCTGAGACCCTTCCTATAACATGAGATGGGATATCCAACTCCTTCCCATTCCAATCCTGAGACCCTTCCGATAGCAGAGATGTGATATCTCAATGCTTATACCAATCCTGAGACCCTTCCTATGGCCTGAGATGTCATATACAACTCCTTCCCAATCCAATCCTGAGACCCTTCCTATAGCATGAGATGTGATATCTCAATGCTTATAGCAAATCTGAGACCCTTCCTATAGCATGAGATGGGATATCCAACTCCTTTCAAATCCAATACTGATACCCTTCCAATAGCATGAGATGTGATATTCCAATGCTTCTACCAAACCTGAGACCCATACTATAGCATGAGATGGGATATCCAACTCCTTCCAAATCCAATACTGATACCCTTCCAATAGCATGTGATGTGATATCCCAATGCTTCTAACAAACCTGAGACCCATACTATGGCATGAGATGTGATATCAAACTCATTCCCATTCCAATCCTGAGACTCTTCCTATAGCTTGAGATGTGATATCCAACTCCTTCCCATTCCAATTCTGAGACCCTTCCTGTGCCATGAGACTTGATATCTCAATGCTTCTAATACCAAACCTGAGACCCGTCCTATAACATGAGATGTGATATCCAAATCTTTCCCCTTCCAAACCTTAGACCCTTCCATTATCATGAGATGTGATATCCAACTCCTTCCCATTCCAATCCTGAGACCCTTCCGATATCATGAGATTTGTTATCTCAATGCTTCTAATATCAAACTTGAGACCCTCCCTATAGCATGAGATGTGACATCCAAGTCCTCCCCATTCCAATCCTGAGACCCTTCCTATAGCATGAGATGTGATATCTCAATGCTTCTAATACCAAACCTGAAACCCTTCCTTTAACATGAGATGTGATTTCCAAATCCTTCCCCTTCTAAACCTGAGACCCTCCCTTTAGCATGAGATGTGATATACAACTCCTTCCCATTCCAATCCTGAGACCCTTCTGATAGCATGAGATGTGATATCTCAATGCCTGTAATACCAAACCTGAGATCCTATCTCTAACATGAAATGTGATATCCATCTCCTTCCCTTTCCAAACCTGAGACCCTGCCTATAGCATGATATGTGATATCCAAGTCCTTCCCATTCCAATCCTGAGACCCTTCCTATAGCATGTGATGTGATATCTCAATGCTTATACCAAACCTGAGACCCTTCCTATGGCATGAGATGTCATATACAACTCCTTCCCATTCCAATCCTGAGACCCTTCCTATAGCATGAGATGTGATATCTCAATGCATATAACAAACCTGAGACCCTTCCTATAGCATGAGATGTGATATCCAACTTCTTCCCATTCCAATCCTGAGACCCTTCCTATAACATGAGATGTGATGTCTCAATGCTTCTAATACCAAACCTGAGATATTTCCTATAATATGAGATGTGATATCCAACTCCTTCCCATTCCAATCTTGAGACCCTTCCTATAGCATGAGATGTGATATCTCAATGCTTATACCAAACCTGAGACCCTTCCTATAGCTTGAGATGTGATATCCAACTCCTTCCCATTCCAATCCAGAGACCCTTCCTATAGCATGAGATGTGATATCTCAAGGCCTCTAATACCAAACCTGAGATCCTTCCTCTAACATGAAATGTGATATCCAACTCCTTCCCCTTCCAAACCTGAGAGCCTTCCTATAGCATGAGATATGATATTCAAGTCCTTCCCATTCCAATCCTGAGACCCTTTCTATAACATGAAATGTGATATCCAACTCCTTCCCATTCCAACCTGAGACCCTTCCTATAGCATGAGATTGGATATCCAACTCCTTCCAAATCCAATACTGATACCCTTCCGATAGCATGAGATGTGATATCCCAATGCTTCTACCAAACCTGAGACCCATACTATGGCATGAGATGTGATATTAAACTCCTTCCCATTCCAATCCTGAGACCCTTCCTATAGCTTGAGGTGTGATATCCAACTCCTTCCCATTCCAATTCTGAGACCCTTCTTATACCATGAGACTTGATATCTCAATGCTTCTAATACCAAACCTGAGACCCGTCCTATAACATGAGATGTGATATCCAAATCCTTCCCCTTCCAAACCTCAGACCGTTCCGTTATCATGAGATGTGATATCCAACTCCTTCCCATTCCAATCCTGAGACCCTTCCGATATCATGAGATTTGTTATCTCAATGCTTCTAATATCAAACTTGAGACCCTCCCTATAGCATGAGATGTGACATCCAAGTCCTTCCCATTCCAATCCTGAGACCCTTCCTATAGCATGAGATGTGATATCTCTATGCTTCTAATACCAAACCTGAGACCCTTCCTATAACATGAGATGGGATATCCAACTCCTTCCCATTCCAATCCTGAGACCCTTCCGATAGCAGAGATGTGATATCTCAATGCTTATACCAAACCTGAGACCCTTCCTATGGCCTGGGATGTCATATACAACTCCTTCCCATTCCAATCCTGAGACCCTTCCTATAGCATGAGATGTGATATCTCAATGCTTATACAAAATCTGAGACCCTTCCTATAGCATGAGATGTGATATCCAATTCCAATCCTGAGACCCTTTCTATAGCATGAGATGTGATATCTCAATGCTTATACCAAACCTGAGAGCCTACCTATAGCATGAGATGTGATATCCAAGTCCATCCCATTCCAATCCTTAGACCCTTCCTACAGCATGCGATGTGATATCTCAATGATTCTAATACCAAACCAGAGACTCGTCCTATAACATGAGATGGGATATCCAACTCCTTCCCATTCCAATCCTGAGCCACTTCCGATAGCAGAGATGTGATATCTCAATGCTTATACCAAACCTGAGACCCTTCCTATAACATGAGATGTGATATCCAACTCCTTCCCGTTCCAAACCTGAGACACTAACTATAGCATATGTGATATCCAACTCCTTCCCATTCCAAACATGAGACCCTTCCTATAGCAAGAAAGTAATATCCAACTCCTACCCATTGCAATCCTGAGACCCTTCCTATAGCAAGAGATGTGATATCCAAATCCTTCCCATTCCAATCCTGAGACCCTTCCTATAACATGAGATGTGATATCCAACTCCTTCCCATTCCAACCTGAGACACTTCCTATAGCATGAGAAGGGATATCCAACTCCTTCCCAATCCAATCCTGAGACCCTTCCGATAGCAGAGATGTGATATCTCAATGCTTATACCAAACCTGAGACCCTTCCTATAGCATGAGAAGGGATATCCAACTCCTTCCCAATCCAATCCTGAGACCCTTCCGATAGCAGAGACGTGATATCTCAATGCTTCTACCAAACCTGAGAACCTTCCTTTAGCATGAGATGTGATATCCAAATCCTTCACATTCCAATCCTGAGACCCTTCCTATAGCATGAGAAGGGATATCTCAATGCTTCTAATACCAAACCTGAGATCCTTCCTATAACATGAGATGTGATATCCAATTCCTTCCCATTCCAATCCTGAGACCCTTCCGATAGCAGAGATGTGATATCTCAATGCTTATACCAAACCTGAGACCCTTCCTATGGCCTGAGATGTCATATACAACTCCTTCCCATTCCAATCCTGAGACCCTTCCTATAGCATGAGATGTGATATCTCAATGCTTATACCAAATCTGAGACCCTTCCTATAGCATGAGATGTGATATCCAACTCCTTCCCATTCCAATCCTGAGACCCTTCCTATAGCATGAGATGTGATGTCTCAATGCTTCTAATACCAAACCTGAGATCCTTCCTATAACATGAGATGTGATATCCAACTCCTTCCCATTCCAATCCTGAGACCCTTATGAAAGCATGAGATGTGATATCTCAATGCTTCTAATACCAAACCTGAGATCCTTCCTATAACATGAGATGTGATTTCCAAATCCTTCCCCTTCCAAACCTGAGACCCTCCCTTTAGCATGAGATGTGATATCCAACTCCTTCCCATTCCAATCCTGAGACCCTTCTGATAGCATGAGATGTGATATCTCAATGCCTCTAATACCAAACCTGAGATCCTACCTCTAACATGAAATGTGATATCCATCTCATTCCCTTTCCAAACCTGAGACCCTGCCTATAGCATGAGATGTGATATCCAAGTCCTTCCCATTCCAATCCTGAGACCCTTCCTATAGCATGTGATGTGATATCTCAATGCTTATACCAAACCTGAGACCCTTCCTATGGCATGAGATGTCATATACAACTCCTTCCCATTCCAATCCTGAGACCCTTCCTATAGCATGAGATGTGATATCTCAATGCTTATACCAAATCTGAGACCCTTGCCATAGCAAGAGATGTGATATCCAACTTCTTCCCATTCCAATCCTGAGACCCTTCCTATAGCATGAGATGTGATATCTCAATGCCTCTAATACCAAACCTGAGATCCTACCTCTAACATGAAATGTGATATCCAACTCTTTCCCCTTCCAAACCTGAGAGCCTTCCTATAGCATGAGATGTGATATCCAAGTCCTTCTAATTCCAATCCTGAGACCCTTCCTATAACATGAGATGTGATATCCAACTCCTTCCCATTCCAACCTGAGACCCTTCCTACAGCATGAGATGGGATATCCAACTCCTTCCAAATCCAATCCTGATACCCTTCCGATAGCATGAGATTTGATATCCCAATGCTTCTACCAAACCTGAGACCCATACTATGGCATGAGATGTGATATCAAACTCCTTCCCCTTCCAAACCTTAGACACTTCCTTTATCATGAGATGTGATATCCAACTCCTTCCCATTCCATCCCTGAGACCCTTCCGATATCATGAGATGTGATATCTCAATGCTTCTAATATCAAACTTGAGACCCTCCTTAAAGCATGAGATGTGATATCCAAGTCCTTCCCATTCCAATCCTGAGACCCTTCCTATAGCATGAGATGTGATATCTCAATGCTTCTAATACCAAACCTGAGACCCTTCCTATAACATGAGATGGGAATATCCAACTCCTTCCCATTCCAATCCTGAGACCCTTCCGATAGTAGAGATGTGATATCTCAATGCTTATACCAAACCTGAGATCCTTCCTATAACATGAGATGTGATATCCAACTCCTTCCCATTCCAATCCTGAGACACTTCCTATAGCATGAGATGTGATATCTCACTGCTTATACCAAACCTGAGACCATTCCTATAGCATGAGATGTGATATCCAACTCCTTCCCATTCCAATCCTGAGACCCTTCCTATAGCATGAGATATGATACCTCAATGCTTCTAATATCAAACTTGAGACCCTCCCTATAGCATGAGATGTGATATCCAAGTCCTTCCCATTCCAATCCTGAGACCCTTCCGATAGCATGAGATGTGATGTCTCAATGCTTCTAATACCAAACCTGAGATCCTTCCTATAACATGAGATGTGATATCCAACTCCTTCCCATTCCAATCCTGAGACCCTTCCTATAGCATGAGATGTGATATCTCAATGCTTATACAAAACCTGAGACCCTTCCTATAGCATGAGATGTGATATCCAACTCCTTCCCATTCCAATCCTGAGACCCTTCCTATAGCATGAGATGTGATATCTCAATGCCTCTAATACCAAACCTGAGATCCTTCCTCTAACATGAAATGTGATATCCAACTCCTTCCCATTCCAATCCTGAGACACTTCCTATAGCATGAGATGTGATATCTAAATGCTTCTAATACCAAACTTGAGACTCTTCCTATAACATGAGATGGGATATCCAACTCCTTCCCATTCCAATCCTTAGACCCTTCCTACAGCATGCAATATGATATCTCAATGATTCTAATAACAAACCTGAGACCCGTCCTATAACATGAGATGGGATATCCAACACCTTCCCATTCCAATCCTGAGACACTTCCGATAGCAGAGATGTGATATCTCAATGCCTCTAATACCAAATATGAGATCCTTCCTCTAACATGAAATGTGATATCCAACTCCTTCCCATTCCAATCCTGAGACCCTTCCGATAGCAGAGATGTGATATCTCAATGCTTATACCAAACCTGAGACCCTTCCTATGGCCTGGGATGTCATATACAACTCCTTCCCATTCCAATCCTGAGACCCTTCCTATAGCATGAGATGTGATATCTCAATGCTTATACCAAATCTGAGACCCTTCCTATAGCATGAGATGTGATATCCAATTCCTTCCCATTCCAATCCTGAGACCCTTCCTATAGCATGAGATGTGATATCTCAATGCTTATACCAAACCTGAGAGCCTACCTATAGCATGAGATGTGATATCCAAGTCCATCCCATTCCAATCCTTAGACCCTTCCTACAGCATGCATGATTCTAATACCAAACCAGAGACTCGTCCTATAACATGAGATGGGATATCCAACTCCTTCCCATTCCAATCCTGAGCCACTTCCGATAGCAGAGATGTGATATCTCAATGCTTATACCAAACCTGAGACCCTTCCTATAACATGAGATGTGATATCCAACTCCTTCCCGTTCCAAACCTGAGACACTAACTATAGCATATGTGATATCCAACTCCTTCCTATTCCAAACATGAGACCCTTCCTATAGCAAGAAAGTAATATCCAACTCCTACCCATTGCAATCCTGAGACCCTTCCTATAGCAAGAGATGTGATATCCAAATCCTTCCCATTCCAATCCTGAGACCCTTCCTATAACATGAGATGTGATATCCAACTCCTTCCCATTCCAACCTGAGACACTTCCTATAGCATGAGAAGGGATATCCAACTCCTTCCCAATCCAATCCTGAGACCCTTCCGATAGCAGAGATGTGATATCTCAATGCTTATACCAAACCTGAGACCCTTCCTATAGCATGAGAAGTGATATCCAACTCCTTCCCAATCCAATCCTGAGACCCTTCCGATAGCAGAGACGTGATATCTCAATGCTTCTACCAAACCTGAGACCCTTCCTTTAGCATGAGATGTGATATCCAAATCCTTCACATTCCAATCCTGAGACCCTTCCTATAGCATGCGAAGGGATATCTCAATGCTTCTAATACCAAACCTGAGATCCTTCCTATAACATGAGATGTGATATCCAATTCCTTCCCATTCCAATCCTGAGACCCTTCTGATAGCAGAGATGTGATATCTCAATGCTTATACCAAACCTGAGACACTTCCTATAGCATGAGAAGGGATATCCAACTCCTTCCCAATCCAATCCTGAGACCCTTCCGATAGCAGAGATGTGATATCTCAATGCTTATACCAAACCTGAGACCCTTCCTATAGCATGAGAAGTGATATCCAACTCCTTCCCAATCCAATCCTGAGACCCTTCCGATAGCAGAGACGTGATATCTCAATGCTTCTACCAAACCTGAGACCCTTCCTTTAGCATGAGATGTGATATCCAAATCCTTCACATTCCAATCCTGAGACCCTTCCTATAGCATGAGAAGGGATATCTCAATGCTTCTAATACCAAACCTGAGATCCTTCTTATAACATGAGATGTGATATCCAATTCCTTCCCATTCCAATCCTGAGACCCTTCTGATAGCAGAGATGTGATATCTCAATGCTTATACCAAACCTGAGACCCTTCCTATGGCCTGAGATGTGATATGCAACTCCTTCCCATTCCAATCCTGAGACCCTTCCTATAGCATGAGATGTGATGTCTCAATGCTTCTAATACCAAACCTGAGATCCTTCCTATAACATGAGATGTGATATCCAACTCCTTCCCATTCCAATCCTGAGACCCTTATGAAAGCATGAGATGTGATATCTCAGTGCTTCTAATACCAAACCTGAGATCCTTCCTATAACATGAGATGTGATTTCCAAATCCTTCCCATTCCAATCCTGAGACCCTTCTGATAGCAGAGATGTGATATCTCAATGCTTATACCAAACCTGAGACCCTTCCTATGGCCTGAGATGTGATATCCAACTCCTTCCCATTCCAATCATGAGACCCTTCCTATAGCATGAGGTGTGATGTCTCAATGCTTCTAATACCAAACTTGAGACTCTTCCTATAACATGAGATGGGATATCCAACTCCTTCCCATTCCAATCCTTAGACCCTTCCTACAGCATGCAATATGATATCTTAATGATTCTAATAACAAACCTGAGACCCGTCCTATAACATGAGATGGGATATCCAACACCTTCCCATTCCAATCCTGAGACACTTCCGATAGCAGAGATGTGATATCTCAATGCTTTTCCCAAACCTGAGACCCTTCCTATAGCATATGTGATATCCAACTCCTTCCCATTCCAAACATGAGACCCTTCCTATAGCAAGAATGTAATATCCAACTCCTTCCCATTCCAATCCTGAGACCATTCCTATAGCATGAGATGTGATATCTCAATGCTTCTAATACCAAACCTGAGATCCTTCCTATGACATGAGATGTGATATCCAATTCCTCCCCATTCCAAACCTGAGAACCTTCCTACAGCATGCGATGTGATATCTCAATGCTTCTAATACCAAACCTGAGACCAGTCCTATAACAAGAGATTGGATATCCAACTCCTTCCCCTTCCAAACCTGAGACCCTTCCTATAGCTTGAGATGTGATATCCAACTTCTTCCCATTTCAATCCTGAGACCCTTCCTATAACATGAGATGTGATGTCTCAATGCTTCTAATACCAAACCTGAGATCCTTCCTCTAACATGAAATGTGATATCCAACTCCTTCCCCTTCCAAACCTGAGAGCCTTCCTATAGCATGAGATATGATATCCAACTACTTCCCATTCCAATTCTGAGACCCTTCCTATGCCATGAGACTTGATATCTCAATGCTTCTAATACCAAACCTGAGACCCGTCCTATAACATGAGATGTGATATCCAAATCTTTCCCCTTCCAAACCTTAGACCCTTCCTTTATCATGAGATGTGATATCCAACTCCTTCCCATTCCAATCCTGAGACCCTTCCGATATCATGAGATTTGTTATCTCAATGCTTCTAATATCAAACTTGAGACCCTCCCTATAGCATGAGATGTGACATCTAAGTCCTCCCCATTGCAATCCTGAGACCCTTCCTATAGCATGAGATGTGATATCTCAATGCTTCTAATACCAAACCTGAGACCCTTCCTATAACATGAGATGTCATATACAACTCCTTCCCAATCCAATCCTGAGACCCTTCCTATAGCATGAGATGTGATATCTCAATGCTTATACCAAATCTGAGACCCTTCCTATAGCATGAGATGTGATATCCAACTCCTTCCCATTCCAATCCTGAGACCCTTCCTATAGCATGAGATGTGATGTCTCAATGCTTCTAATACCAAACCTGAGATCATTCCAATAACATGAGATGTGATATCCAACGCCTTCCCATTCCAATCCTGAGACCCTTATGATAGCATGAGATGTGATATCTCAATGCCTCTAATACCAAACCTGAGATACTTCCGATAGCATGAGATGTGATATCTCAATGCTTCTAATACCAAACCTGAGATCCTTCCTATAACATGAGATGTGATTTCCAAATCCTTCCCCTTCCAAACCTGAGACCCTCCATTTAGCATGAGATGTGATATACAACTCCTTCCCATTCCAATCCTGAGACCCTTCTGATAGCATGAGATGTGATATCTCAATGCCTCTAATACCAAACCTGAGATCCTATCTCTAACATGAAATGTGATATCCATCTCCTTCCCTTTCCAAACCTGAGGCCCTGCCTATAGCATGAGATGTGATATCCAAGTCCTTCCCATTCCAATCCTGAGACCCTTCCTGTTAAGACGGATTTCTGAACTCTGTCCTGGTGGCACAGAAGTTCAGAAGGCCAACCTAATTACTTGGAACAGGGTAACCTCTGGACAAGCCAGACCAATCAAGGTAGCGATTGCGGCGGTCAAGACTAGGTCTCAAGAGGGGTGAGGGTGACTGAAAGCCTGCAGTGAGCACACAAAGCAAGAGCGCTTACAAACTACTCCAAACAGTTGTTATATCAAAAATAGATACACATTTATTTTAAGGCCTTTAAAATAATGACCGGAGCGAGAAAATCACAATATCACAATATTAAACCAACACATACCATATCAACACAATATATATACAAATACACAGTCGCAAGCGTTTAAAGCACGAAATATGCAGTCCACCTGAAAGGAAAGGAAAACAGGCAGTGCGATAACGCTTTAGACTCAGTTCGCCTTCAGAGGCACCTAACTAGATGGAAGTCCGAGCCCTGAGAAGAGTGGAGCCTTGTGCTCAAAGTACCTGCCACGCCGGTGCCAACGGGCAAAAGGGGAAGCTCTTCGGAGGAAGTCAGGCAGTTCGGGTTAGTGCACAGCAGAAGGAGAACAGGTTCCGCAACTCAAGCGCAGCCTCCACAGCGGGCAGAAGCAGAGCGCGAGTACGGCCAAAAGGGTGCTGTTTTTACACAGCAGGGAAAAGCAATGGGATACTGCAGGAATGCGACCAGATCCTAGCTAAGCTACTTACCGGTCCCCGAAGCAAGCAGACCCAGGCTTCTCCACGTTAGTTTCAGCAGCTGGCAGGTTCAGAAGAGCAGGGAACGCCTCGTAGTCGTGTAGAGCAAAAAGACGTCCCAATCGACGAAACCAGCACAGTTTTGTTGCCGCAGCAGGACAACGGAGCGGCCGTGTGTATTCGAGCCAAATGTACACTCCTCCCTTCAGACCTGGGGACGCTAAGCGTACGAAGCGTGGGAGAGTGACCAGGACTCGAAATACAACACAACCTGGCGGCAGTTACAGAGCAGGACTCCCTTGTAAGCTGGTCAGTCAACTGGATGGCCCAGAGACACTTCCGAAGGCTTACTTGGCAGGAGTTGATGAAGTCGCCGGGAATAGCTGTTCCTGCTATTCCAAAGGTCGAAGCACCAGTACAGGCCTTCTGGTTCGATCCAAGGAGGAAAGGGTTTCACAGGACGACAGCAGTGCAAAGGAGGATTCCTTCAGCGGGTCACCAGCGATTCCTCGGTCCAGCCTCGTAGTTGCAGGATACTTGGCTCCTGTATTCCTTCGTTCGTGAGAACTCAGGAGATCGACATGGTAGTGGTGTTTTCAGCCCCCTCTTATCCACGGTTCCCTTCGTGCCAAAACGGAGGGGAGCCAATGGGAGATCCGCTCATCAACACACATACCATACGTGGACCAATCACGGACCACGGTGGTCCCAGGCATTCACACCACCCTAGACTCTCTGGCACCCAGGATGTGTATTGGGACCAGACATCCCAGCCCACACCCTGGAGGCACACAAACGACATGTAGAAACCCGCGAAAGCAACCACGTTTTGCGGGAAAGTACATGCCCAAATAAGGAAGGCCCCGGGTCGCTCGACCTGGGGAAGGTGACGGGAGCAAGACGGTCAGTGGACAAGACAAAGGAGCCTCGTGGTCTGGCCATTTTGGGAGCCAGGCCACCATTTTGGGTTCAGTGCGAAAAACGTGCTCAGAACGCCAAAAGGAGCTCAAAATAAACAAAACGATCGCTGCCACCATTCGAGTCCCTGAATGACTTGCACCGATCAAATACCATCCTAAAAGAGTATCTAGGGCCTGTAGAAGGCTAGAGACCCAAGAGAGCCGTAACTTAGCTTACAGTGCCCTCTTGTGTCATGTTGCACTAAAGCCGCAACATGATAGAAGAAACTACGGGAAACAGCGTTCCCCGGTACTGACTGTCTTAAGGGCATGTCAGTTTCCCCGTAAGAAAGGAGCAAAAGCCCAGAGGAGTGCGGCAGAAGGCTGCACTTCTCTGGCAAAGTCAAGAACAAGGTGAAAACAACAGCAAAAAGTTTAGGGGTTGCCACATGGAAGGAAAATTCCCTACAATTATGAAATCTTTCCTAACACTCGCCCCTCCCAGACTATGGACAGGGGGAACTAATCCACCCCTGGATGAGTCTCTTGTTCAGGTCGGTAAAACATTCTGGACAACCCATCAGCATTGCTATGTTGGACACCTGGCCTATGTTCAATAGTGAAGTCGAAGCCTTGTAGACTTATGGACCACCTAAGCAACTTTGGATTCTCCCCCTTCATGTTCATTAGCCACTTTAACGGCTTATGGTCAGTTTGCACAGTGAAGTGGGTCCCATAGAGGTAGGGCCTCAGCTTCCTTAGGGCCCACACAACAGAGAAACATTCTTTCTCTACCGTGGACCATCTGAGCTCTCTGTCCTTAAGCTGGCGACTAATAAAACCGATAGGGTGTTCCTTACCCTTCTCATCTACTTGTGATAGTACAGCTCCTATCCCAGTGTCAGAGGCATCCGTCTGCACGATAAAAGGTCTTTGATAATCAGGGGCCCTAAGGACAGGGGCCTGGCACAAGGAGTCTTTTAAGCCATTGAAGGCCTTCTCACACTCGTCAGTCCAAGTTACCTTCTTGGGTTTCTTCGGAGTTGTGAGGGCAGTCAGAGGAGCAGCTATGGTGCCATAGTCTGCCACAAAATTGTGGTAATACCCCGTGAGTCCTAAGAAGGCTCTCACTTGGGTTTGCGTAGTGGGGGTAGGCCAGTCTTGTACTGTGTGTACCTTACTGGGTAGAGGCTGTATCCTCCCTCCACCTACTTCATGTCCAAGGTAAACCACTGAGCCTTGTCCATTTTGGTGAGGGGCCACTCGGACACCCTCAAAAGAGCTTTCTGAAGGACTGCTTTGGAACAGGTCGGGGAGAGGTTCAGACTCCTCTTCCTCAACGTCTGAAGCCAATAGCAGTGCTGCGATTTCGTCGCTTGGGACGAAAGCCTTCAGCCTATTCACGTGAAACACTTTTGGAGCCTGTCCAGGCCTTCCAAGGTCCACTGAATAGTTAACCTCACCCAGGGGCTCCACCACTGGGTAAGGGCCTGACCATTTGTCCTGTAAAGCACGAGGCCTTATGGGATTCATGATCAGGACTTGCTGACCAGGTGTAAAGTTGATGAGGGAAGCTTTCTGGTCGTACCAATGTTTCACCAGCGCTTGCCCTGCCTTCAATTTATCACTAGCCAAGCCCATCAGAAGTACCATCCGTTTTCTGAGCCCTAGCACATAATCAACTACATTGGTAGTAACAGGGGGAGTGGGCATCTCGAATCCCTCTTTGACGATGGCTAAGGGTCCCCGTACGGGATGACCGAACAGAAGTTCGAAGGGGCTGAAGCCAACACCCTCCTGTGGTACCTGTCGGTAGGCAAACAGCAAGCATGGTAAAAGAAGATCCCATTTTCTTCTCTGAGGCTCCTCCAGAGCCCCAATCATGCTCTTTAACGTTCTGTTGAAACGTTCCACCAGACCATTGGTCTGGGGGTGGTATGCAGAAGAGAACTTGTAGGTGACCCCACATTCTTTCCACATAGCCTGCATATACTTCGACATAAAGTTGCTGCCACGATCTGACACAACTTCTTTAGGGAAGCCAACCCTAGTAAATATGCCGAGTAAAGCTTTTGCAACTGACTTGGCAGTTACAGTTTTCAATGGGATGGCCTCAGGATACCTGGTTGCATGGTCGACCAGCACCAGGATAAACCTATTGCCCGAGGATGTTTGCAGGTCAAGGGGACCAACAATGTCGATCCCTACCCTTTCAAATGGTACCCCCACAACTGGGAGCGGTACCAACGGAGCTTGGATTGTCGCGCCAACCTTACCAGACAACTGGCAGGAGGCACAACTCCTGCAGTGACTTTCTACTTGCACCCCCATCTTGGGCCAGTAGAAGTGCATGGATAACCTTTGCTTGGTCCTCTTCATACCAAGGTGACCAGCAAGGGGAACTTCATGCGCCAACTGCAGGAGGAAGGGCCTAACAGCAAGGGGAACCACCAACCTCCTATGGTCTCCTTCTGTAGACTCTGTGGGCTCACTATACAGGAGTCCACCTTCCCAATAAATCCTATGCTTCCCAGGAGGTTCACCCTCAAGCTGGGAGCAGGCCTGTCTCCTTAGGCCTTCCAGAGATGGGCACTCACGTTGGCCTTTACTGAATTCGTCCCTATCAGGACCTCCTTCAACTAACAAGTCTTTTAGTTCAGGATGATCGTTGGGGTCGAATACTTCAGGCATCGCCACCTCCTCGTCAGGCCCGGGCGATTGACCAACTTCCTCCACCGCAGTGGTAGGCGAGCTCGGGGGAACATTCTCTTTCCCTCGTTTTGACTTGTAGACTCCTTTCGCCTTGGGTTTCCCCTTCGGCTGGGGCGGCGTATTGGACTTGGCCAATGCTGCCCGTGCTTGAGACCGTGTGTAGGGTCTTTCGGCAGTGTCTCCTACGAGCCCTAAAGCTCTGAGATCATTACCCAACAAGACCTTTCCCGGGACGTTTCTCTGAATGCTCACTGGAATCCTGACTGCTGTACCATTTAAAGTAAGATTTACAGGTATTACTGGAAACATACGGAGGGGGCCGTCAGCCAACTTAGTGGGCATCAGAGTAGCTCTGGCAACTTCCTCTGAGTCTACCAAGGTAGAATCCACTACAGTGCGACTGCACCCACTATCCCTAAGAGCTGGAGTATCCACTCCATTGATCAGCACACTGTCTTTAAAGTAGTGCTTGGTATTATCCGGAATCCTAGCATAAGCCTCTGCGACTTTAGGCTCCCAGGAACCCAGGGACACTAAAACTACCTCAGCCTCTATTCCACTGGGAAATGAGTCTGAGGAGAAGGATGCTCCTGTAATCTCTTCTTCCTCGTAGGAGGAGAAGGCCAGATTAGCGGAGTGGACCCCCAAAGGTCTAACCTTACAACGGGGATCCCCCTTCACATGGTCAGTTGCTCCACAGGAAAAACAAGCCCCAGTGGGTCTGTTTACGTAGGGAGGCTTATTGTAACCAGAGTTCTGTTTCGGAGGCGGACCTCCACTGCCCTGTGAGTTCTCTTGTGTCTTACCCTTGTTTTTCTTTTTGTGGCCCTTATGGGAAGAAGATTTAGCAGATTCCCCACCCTCCATATCTTTGGACTTTTTCCCTTCCTCCTGCTTACCAGGATGAGTTTTGTCCTTATGGGACACTCGATGTGACACCCATAAGTCTGCTGCAATGGCCAGCTTCTTAGGATCTATCTCCTTCGAATCGGCCAAATGCTGCTTAAGCTCCGGGGAAGAAGAAGCAAAAATGTGTTCCAGCATGACAAGATTTATCATGCCTTCGAAGGTAGAAACCTTATAACCTTCAACCCAGCCAGTTAAGTTTTTCAAAGATTCAGCGACATAAGATACCCAAGTACCACCTTCCTTTTTCTTATACTCTCGAAAACGCTTTAAATATTGGGCCGGAGTCTTCCCAAACTTTAAAATGAGAGTTTGCTTTAACATTGCGAAATCAGCCCGCTCAGCCTTCGACATTTCCATAATGGCACTGCAGCCAGAATGGGGCAGTCTACTGAGCAACCACGCAATCTTATCAGCATTGTCAACTTCTTGAACCTCGCATGCATACTCAAACGCATTCAGCCAGTCCATAATGTCATTCCTTTCTTCATACACACTGAGCAGATCTTTCGGAAACCGTGGATGAGAGGAGGCCCCAGACCCATGTCCAGGACCCTTGGACCCATTTGCAACCTGAAGCTTGGCCAGTTCCAACTGGTGATCCCTGTCTTTCTGTTTTTCTGCCTGTTCGATTTTTAGTTTGGCTATGCTGAATTCAAGCTCCTGCTGCCTAAACCGCAGCTCTTGCTTCTTGAATTCAAGCATAGCATCCCCATCAACACTGGCAGAGGAAACATTAGACATCTCGTCCTCCCTGTCCTCGTGGTCCTGATGGATCAGTGCAGCGGCAGACCCGTCGGTTCTACCAGTGAGAGCAGCCCCACCACCTTCTGCACTGTCCTCAGAAGTTATAGCGTCAAGCTGCGCTTCTTGCCACGCCACGATTCTCTGGATCATTTCCAATTTTGTGCCTTGAGAGGAAACACCTCTCTCCGCACACATCTTTTTCAGCGTTTCTGATTTGGAAGCATTTAAAGTTAACAAGGTATTTGTTTCCATACTGTTTGATAGGACTATGGCCTTTTTAAAGTTATACTACAACAATTCACTACGTGTACTGGTTGGAATAACCTGAAATGCCTTAGTTCGAGCGCAACACTGGGTACCTTCAGTCGTATCCCACCGCTGTACACCAATTTGTTAAGACGGATTTCTGAACTCTGTCCTGGTGGCGCAGAAGTTCAGAAGGCCAACCTAATTACTTGGAACAGGGTAACCTCTGGACAAGCCAGACCAATCAAGGTAGCGATCGCGGCGGTCAAGACTAGGTCTCAAGAGGGGTGAGGGTGACTGAAAGCCCGCAGTGAGCACACAAAGCAAGAGCGCTTACAAACTACTCCAAACAGTTGTTATATCAAAAATAGATACACATTTATTTTAAGGCCTTTAAAATAATGACCGGAGCGAGAAAATCACAATATCACAATATTAAACCAACACATACCATATCAACACAATATATATACAAATACACAGTCGCAAGCGTTTAAAGCACGAAATATGCAGTCCACCTGAAAGGAAAGGAAAACAGGCAGTGCGATAACGCTTTAGACTCAGTTCGCCTTCAGAGGCACCTAACTAGATGGAAGTCCGAGCCCTGAGAAGAGTGGAGCCTTGTGCTCAAAGTACCTGCCACGCCGGTGCCAACGGGCAAAAGGGGAAGCTCTTCGGAGGAAGTCAGGCAGTTCGGGTTAGTGCACAGCAGAAGGAGAACAGGTTCCGCAACTCAAGCGCAGCCTCCACAGCGGGCAGAAGCAGAGCGCGAGTACGGCCAAAAGGGTGCTGTTTTTACACAGCAGGGAAAAGCAATGGGATACTGCAGGAGGGTGACCAGATCCTAGCTAAGCTACTCACCGGTCCCCGAAGCAAGCAGACCCAGGCTTCTCCACGTTAGTTTCAGCAGCTGGCAGGTTCAGAAGAGCAGGGAACGCCTCGTAGTCGTGTAGAGCAAAAAGACGTCCCAATCGACGAAACCAGCACAGTTTTGTTGCCGCAGCAGGACAACGGAGCGGCCGTGTGTATTCGAGCCAAATGTACACTCCTCCCTTCAGACCTGGGGACGCCAAGCGTACGAAGCGTGGGAGAGTGACCAGGACTCGAAATACAACACAACCTGGCGGCAGTTACAGAGCAGGACTCCCTTGTAAGCTGGTCAGTCAACTGGATGGCCCAGAGACACTTCCGAAGGCTTACTTGGCAGGAGTTGATGAAGTCGCCGGGAATAGCTGTTCCTGCTATTCCAAAGGTCGAAGCACCAGTACAGGCCTTCTGGTTCGATCCAAGGAGGAAAGGGTTTCACAGGACGACAGCAGTGCAAAGGAGGATTCCTTCAGCGGGTCACCAGCGATTCCTCGGTCCAGCCTCGTAGTTGCAGGATACTTGGCTCCTGTATTCCTTCGTTCGTGAGAACTCAGGAGATCGACATGGTAGTGGTGTTTCCAGCCCCCTCTTATCCACGGTTCCCTTCGCGCCAAAACGGAGGGGAGCCAATGGGAGATCCGCTCATCAACACACATACCATACGTGGACCAATCACGGACCACGGTGGTCCCAGGCATTCACACCACCCTAGACTCTCTGGCACCCAGGATGTGTATTGGGACCAGACATCCCAGCCCACACCCTGGAGGCACACAAACGACATGTAGAAGCCCGCGAAAGCAACCACGTTTCGCGGGAAAGTACATGCCCAAATAAGGAAGGCCCCGGGTCGCTCGACCTGGGGAAGGTGACGGGAGCAAGACGGTCAGTGGACAAGACAAAGGAGCCTCGTGGTCTGGCCATTTTGGGAGCCAGGCCACCATTTTGGGTTCAGTGCGAAAAACGTGCTCAGAACGACAAAAGGAGCTCAAAATAAACAAAACGATCGCTGCCACCATTCGAGTCCCTGAATGACTTGCACCGATCAAATACCATCCTAAAAGAGTATCTAGGGCCTGTAGAAGGCTAGAGACCCAAGAGAGCTGTAACTTAGCTTACAGTGCCCTCTTGTGTCATGTTGCACTAAAGCCGCAACATGATAGAAGAAACTACGGGAAACAGCGTTCCCCGGTACTGACTGTCTTAAGGGCATGTCAGTTTCCCCGTAAGAAAGGAGCAAAAGCCCAGAGGAGTGCGGCAGAAGGCTGCACTTCTCTGGCAAAGTCAAGAACAAGGTGAAAACAACAGCAAAAAGTTTAGGGGTTGCCACATGGAAGGAAAATTCCCTACAATTATGAAATCTTTCCTAACACTTCCTATAGCATGTGATGTGATATCTCAATGCTTATACCAAACCTGAGACCCTTCCTATAGCATGAGATGTGATATCCAACTTCTTCCCATTCCAATCCTGAGACCCTTCCTATAACATGAGATGTGATGTCTCAATGCTTCTAATACCAAACCTGAGATATTTCCTATAACATGAGATGTGATATCCAACTCCTTCCCATTCCAATCCTGAGACCCTTCCTATAGCATGAGATGTGATATCTCAATGCTTATACCAAACCTGAGACCCTTCCTATAGCTTGAGATGTGATATCCAACTCCTTCCCATTCCAATCCTGAGACCCTTCCTATAGCTTGAGATGTGATATCCAACTCCTTCCCCTTCCAAACCTGAGAGCCTTCCTATAGCATTAGATATGATATCCAAGTCCTTCCCATTCCAATCCTGAGACCCTTCCTATAACATGAAATGTGATATCCAACTCCTTCCCATTCCAACCTGAGACCCTTCCTATAGCATGAGATGGGATATCCAACTTCTTCCAAATCCAATACTGATACCCTTCCGATAGCATGAGATGTGATATCCCAATGCTTCTACCAAACCTGAGACCCATACTATGGCATGAGATGTGATATCAAACTCCTTCCCATTCCAATCCTGAGACCCTTCCTATAGCTTGAGGTGTGAGATCCAACTCCTTCCCATTCCAATTCTGAGACCCTTCTTATACCATGAGACTTGATATCTCAATGCTTCTAATACCAAACCTGAGACCCGTCCTATAACATGAGATGTGATATCCAAATCCTTCCCCTTCCAAACCTTAGACCCTTCCTTTATCATGAGATGTGATATCCAACTCCTTCCCATTCCAATCCTGAGACCCTTCCGATATCATGAGATTTGTTATCTCAATGCTTCTAATATCAAACTTGAGACCCTCCCTATAGCATGAGATGTGACATCCAAGTCCTTCCCATTCCAATCCTGAGACGCTTCCTATAGCATGAGATGTGATATCTCTATGCTTCTAATACCAAACCTGAGACCATTCCTATAACATGAGATGGGATATCCAACTCCTTCCCATTCCAATCCTGAGACCCTTCCGATAGCAGAGATGTGATATCTCAATGCTTATACCAAACCTGAGACCCTTCATATGGCCTGAGATGTCATATACAACTCCTTCCCATTCCAATCCTGAGACCCTTCCTATAGCTTGAGATGTGATATCCAACTCCTTCCCCTTCCAAACCTGAGAGCCTTCCTATAGCATGAGATATGATATCCAAGTCCTTCCCATTCCAATCCTGAGACCCTTCCTATAACATGAAATGTGATATCCAACTCCTTCCCATTCCAACCTGAGACCCTTCCGATAGCATGAGATGTGATATCCCAATGCTTCTACCAAACCTGAGACCCATACTATGGCATGAGATGTGATATCAAACTCCTTCCCCTTCCAATCCTTAGACACTTCCTTTATCATGAGATGTGATATCCAACTCCTTCCCATTCCATCCCTGAGACCCTTCCGATATCATGAGATGTGATATCTCAATGCTTCTAATATCAAACTTGAGACCCTCCTTAAAGCATGAGATGTGATATCCAAGTCCTTCCCATTCCAATCATGAGACCCTTCCTATAGCATGAGATGTGATATCTCAATGCTTCTAATACCAAACCTGAGACCCTTCCTATAACATAAGATGGGAATATCCAACTCCTTCCCATTCCAATCCCGAGACCCTTCCGATAGTAGAGATGTGATATCTCAATGCTTATACCAAACCTGAGATCCTTCCTATAACATGAGATGTGATATCCAACTCCTTCCCATTCCAATCCTGAGACACTTCCTATAGCATGAGATGTGATATCTCACTGCTTATACCAAACCTGAGACCCTTCCTATAGCATGAGATGTGATATCCAACTCCTTCCCATTCCAATCCTGAGACCCTTCCTATAGCATGAGATATGATATCTCAATGCTTCTAATATCAAACTTGAGACCCTCCCTATAGCATGAGATGTGATATCCAAGTCCTTCCCATTCCAATCCTGAGACCCTTCCGATAGCATGAGATGTGATGTCTCAATGCTTCTAATACCAAACCTGAGATCCTTCCTATAACATGAGATGTGATATCCAACTCCTTCCCATTCCAATCCTGAGACCCTTCCTATAGCATGAGATGTGATATCTCAATGCTTATACCAAACCTGAGACCCTTCCTATAGCATGAGATGTGATATCCAACTCCTTCCCATTCCAATCCTGAGACCCTTCCTATAGCATGAGATGTGATATCTCAATGCCTCTAATACCAAACCTGAGATCCTCCTCTAACATGAAATGTGATATCCAACTCCTTCCCATTCCAATCCTGAGACACTTCCTATAGCATGAGATGTGATATCTAAATGCTTCTAATACCAAACTTGAGACTCTTCCTATAACATGAGATGGGATATCCAACTCCTTCCCATTCCAATCCTTAGACCCTTCCTACAGCATGCAATATGATATCTCAATGATTCTAATAACAAACCTGAGACCCGTCCTATAACATGAGATGGGATATCCAACACCTTCCCATTCCAATCCTGAGACACTTCCGATAGCAGAGATGTGATATCTCAATGCTTTTCCCAAACCTGAGACCCTTCCTATAACATGAGATGTGATATCTAACTCCTTCCCGTTCCAAACCCGAGACCCTTCCTATAGCATATGTGATATCCAACACATTCCCATTCCAAACATGAGACCCTTCCTATAGCAGGAACGTAATATCCAACTCCTTCCCATTCCAATCCTGAGACCATTCCTATAGCATGAGATGTGATATCTCAATGCTTCTAATACCAAACCTGAGATCCTTCCTATGACATGAGATGTGATATCCAATTCCTCCCCATTCCAAACCTGAGAACCTTCCTACAGCATGCGATGTGATATCTCAATGCTTCTAATACCAAACCTGAGACCAGTCCTATAACAAGAGATTGGATATCCAACTCCTTCCCCTTCCAAACCTGAGACCCTTCCTATAGCTTGAGATGTGATATCCAACTTCTTCCCATTCCAATCCTGAGACCCTTCCTATAACATGAGATGTGATGTCTCAATGCTTCTAATACCAAACCTGAGATCCTTCCTCTAACATGAAATGTGATATCCAACTCCTTCCCCTTCCAAACCTGAGAGCCTTCCTATAGCATGAGATATGATATCCAACTACTTCCCATTCCAATTCTGAGACCCTTCCTATGCCATGAGACTTGATATCTCAATGCTTCTAATACCAAACCTGAGACCCGTCCTATAACATGAGATGTGATATCCAAATCTTTCCCCTTCCAAACCTTAGACCCTTCCTTTATCATGAGATGTGATATCCAACTCCTTCCCATTCCAATCCTGAGACCCTTCCGATATCATGAGATTTGTTATCTCAATGCTTCTAATATCAAACTTGAGACCCTCCCTATAGCATGAGATGTGACATCCAAGTCCTCCCCATTGCAATCCTGAGACCCTTCCTATAGCATGAGATGTGATATCTCAATGCTTCTAATACCAAACCTGAGACCCTTCCTATAACATGAGATGTCATATACAACTCCTTCCCAATCCAATCCTGAGACCCTTCCTATAGCATGAGATGTGATATCTCAATGCTTATACCAAATCTGAGACCCTTCCTATAGCATGAGATGTGATATCCAACTCCTTCCCATTCCAATCCTGAGACCCTTCCTATAGCATGAGATGTGATGTCTCAATGCTTCCAATACCAAACCTGAGATCCTTCCAATAACATGAGATGTGATATCCAACGCCTTCCCATTCCAATCCTGAGACCCTTATGATAGCATGAGATGTGATATCTCAATGCCTCTAATACCAAACCTGAGATACTTCAGATAGCATGAGATGTGATATCTCAATGCTTCTAATACCAAACCTGAGATCCTTCCTATAACATGAGATGTGATTTCCAAATCCTTCCCCTTCCAAACCTGAGACCCTCCATTTAGCATGAGATGTGATATACAACTCCTTCCCATTCCAATCCTGAGACCCTTCTGATAGCATGAGATGTGATATCTCAATGCCTCTAATACCAAACCTGAGATCCTATCTCTAACATGAAATGTGATATCCATCTCCTTCCCTTTCCAAACCTGAGGCCCTGCCTATAGCATGAGATGTGATATCCAAGTCCTTCCCATTCCAATCCTGAGACCCTTCCTATAGCATGTGATGTGATATCTCAATGCTTATACCAAACCTGAGACCCTTCCTATAGCATGAGATGTGATATCCAACTTCTTCCCATTCCAATCCTGAGACCCTTCCTATAACATGAGATGTGATGTCTCAATGCTTCTAATACCAAACTTGAGATATTTCCTATAACATGAGATGTGATATCCAACTCCTTCCCATTCCAATCCTGAGACCCTTCCTATAGCTTGAGATGTGATATCCAACTCCTTCCCCTTCCAAACCTGAGAGCCTTCCTATGCATTAGATATGATATCCAAGTCCTTCCCATTCCAATCCTGAGACCCTTCCTATAACATGAAATGTGATATCCAACTCCTTCCCATTCCAACCTGAGACCCTTCCTATAGCATGAGATGGGATATCCAACTTCTTCCAAATCCAATACTGATACCCTTCCGATAGCATGAGATGTGATATCCCAATGCTTCTACCAAACCTGAGACCCATACTATGGCATGAGATGTGATATCAAACTCCTTCCCATTCCAATCCTGAGACCCTTCCTATAGCTTGAGGTGTGAGATCCAACTCCTTCCCATTCCAATTCTGAGACCCTTCTTATACCATGAGACTTGATATCTCAATGCTTCTAATACCAAACCTGAGACCCGTCCTATAACATGAGATGTGATATCCAAATCCTTCCCCTTCCAAACCTTAGACCCTTCCTTTATCATGAGATGTGATATCCAACTCCTTCCCATTCCAATCCTGAGACCCTTCCGATATCATGAGATTTGTTATCTCAATGCTTCTAATATCAAACTTGAGACCCTCCCTATAGCATGAGATGTGACATCCAAGTCCTTCCCATTCCAATCCTGAGACCCTTCCTATAGCATGAGATGTGATATCTCTATGCTTCTAATACCAAACCTGAGACCATTCCTATAACATGAGATGGGATATCCAACTCCTTCCCATTCCAATCCTGAGACCCTTCCGATAGCAGAGATGTGATATCTCAATGCTTATACCAAACCTGAGACCCTTCCTATGGCCTGAGATGTCATATACAACTCCTTCCCATTCCAATCCTGAGACCCTTCCTATAGCTTGAGATGTGATATCCAACTCCTTCCCCTTCCAAACCTGAGAGCCTTCCTATAGCATGAGATATGATATCCAAGTCCTTCCCATTCCAATCCTGAGACCCTTCCTATAACATGAAATGTGATATCCAACTCCTTCCCATTCCAACCTGAGACCCTTCCTATAGCATGAGTTGTGATATCTCAATGCTTATACCAAACCTGAGACCCTTCCTATAGCTTGAGATGTGATATCCAACTCCTTCCCATTCCAATCCTGAGACCCTTCCTATAGCTTGAGATGTGATATCCAACTCCTTCCCCTTCCAAACCTGAGAGCCTTCCTATAGCATGAGATATGATATCCAAGTCCTTCCCATTCCAATCCTGAGAGCCTTCCTATAAGATGAAATGTGATATCCAACTCCTTCCCATTCCAACCTGAGACCCTTCCTATAGCATGAGATGGGATATCCAACTTCTTCCAAATCCAATACTGATACCCTTCCGATAGCATGAGATGTGATATCCCAATGCTTCTACCAAACCTGAGACCCATACTATGGCATGAGATGTGATATCAAACTCCTTCCCATTCCAAGCCTGAGACCCTTCCTATAGCTTGAGGTGTGATATCCAACTCCTTCCCATTCCAATTCTGAGACCCTTCTTATACCATGAGACTTGATATCTCAATGCTTCTAATACGAAACCTGAGACCCGTCCTATAACATGAGATGTGATATCCAAATCCTTCCCCTTCCAAACCTTAGACCCTTCCTTTATCATGATATGTGATATCCAACTCCTTCCCATTCCAATCCTGAGACCCTTCCGATATCATGAGATTTGTTATCTCAATGCTTCTAATATCAAACTTGAGACCCTCCCTATAGCATGAGATGTGACATCCAAGTCCTTCCCATTCCAATCCTGAGACCCTTCCTATAGCATGAGATGTGATATCTCTATGCTTCTAATACCAAACCTGAGACCATTCCTATAACATGAGATGGGATATCCAACTCCTTCCCATTCCAATCCTGAGACCCTTCCGATAGCAGAGATGTGATATCTCAATGCTTATACCAAACCTGAGACCCTTCCTATGGCCTGAGATGTCATATACAACTCCTTCCCATTCCAATCCTGAGACCCTTTCTTTAGCATGAGATGTGATATCTCAATGCTTATACCAAATCTGAGACCCTTCCTATAGCATGAGATGTGATATCCAATTCCTTCCCATTCCAATCCTGAGACCCTTCCTATAGCATGAGATGTGATATCTCAATGCTTCTAATACCAAACCTGAGACCCTTCCTATAACATAAGATGGGAATATCCAACTCCTTCCCATTCCAATCCTGAGACCCTTCCGATAGTAGAGATGTGATATCTCAATGCTTATACCAAACCTGAGATCCTTCCTATAACATGAGATGTGATATCGAACTCCTTCCCATTCCAATCCTGAGACACTTCCTATAGCATGAGATGTGATATCTCACTGCTTATACCAAACCTGAGACCCTTCCTATAGCATGAGATGTGATATCCAACTCCTTCCCATTCCAATCCTGAGACCCTTCCTATAGCATGAGATATGATATCTCAATGCTTCTAATATCAAACTTGAGACCCTCCCTATAGCATGAGATGTGATATCCAAGTCCTTCCCATTCCAATCCTGAGACCCTTCCGATAGCATGAGATGTGATGTCTCAATGCTTCTAATACCAAACCTGAGATCCTTCCTATAACATGAGATGTGATATCCAACTCCTTCCCATTCCAATCCTGAGACCCTTCCTATAGCATGAGATGTGATATCTCAATGCGTATACCAAACCTGAGACCCTTCCTATAGCATGAGATGTGATATCCAACTCCTTCCCATTCCAATCCTGAGACCCTTCCTATAGCATGAGATGTGATATCTCAATGCTTCTAATACCAAACCTGAGACCCGTCCTATAACATGAGATGTGATATCCAAATCCTTCCCCTTCCAAACCTTAGACCCTTCCTTTATCATGAGATGTGATATCCAACTCCTTCCCATTCCAATCCTGAGACCCTTCCGATATCATGAGATTTGTTATCTCAATGCTTCTAATATCAAACTTGAGACCCTCCCTATAGCATGAGATGTGACATCCAAGTCCTTCCCATTCCAATCCTGAGACCCTTCCTATAGCATGAGATGTGATATCTCTATGCTTCTAATACCAAACCTGAGACCATTCCTATAACATGAGATGGGATATCCAACTCCTTCCCATTCCAATCCTGAGACCCTTCCGATAGCAGAGATGTGATATCTCAATGCTTATACCAAACCTGAGACCCTTCCTATGGCCTGAGATGTCATATACAACTCCTTCCCATTCCAATCCTGAGACCCTTTCTTTAGCATGAGATGTGATATCTCACTGCTTATACCAAACCTGAGACCCTTCCTATAGCATGATATGTGATATCCAACTCCTTCCCATTCCAATCCTGAGACCCTTCGTTTGTGCACTAAACTGAACTGCCTGTTCTCCCTCGAAGAGACTCCCCTTTTGCCCGTTGGCACCAGCGTGTGCAGGTACTTTTGAGCACAAGGCTCCACTCTTCGTAGGGCTCGGACTTCCTTTTAGTTAGGTGCCTCTGAAGGCGGACTGGGTCTAAGCATTATTTCGCACTGCCTGTTTTCCTTCCCTTTTAGGTGGACTACACATTTCGTGCATCTAACGCTTGAGACTTGTTTGTATTTGTATATATATTGTATTGGTATGGTATGTGTTGGTTTACTAGAGTTGTATTGTGATTTCTCGCTACGGTCATTGTTTTAAAGGCCTTGGAATAAATGTGTATATATTTTTAATATAGCACCTGTTTGGAGTAGTTTGTAAGTGTCCTTGCTTTGTGTGCTCATTGCAGGCTTTCAGTCACCCTCACCCCTCTTGAGACCTAGTCTTGACCGCCGCGATCGCTACCTTGATTGGTCTGGCTTGTCCAGAGGTTACCCTGTTCCAAGTAATTAGGTTGGCCTTCTGAACTTCTGCGCCACCAGGACAGAGTTCAGAAATCCGTCTTAACAAATTGGTGTACAGCGGTGGGATACGACTGAAGGTATCCAGTGTTGCGCACGAACTAAGGCATTTCAAGTTATTCCTACCAGGACACGTAGTGAATTGTTGTAGTATAACTTTAAAAAGGCCATAGTCCTATCTAACAGTATGGAAACAAATACCTTGTTAACTTTAAATGCTTCCAAATCAGAAACATTGAAAAAGATGTGTGCGGAGAGAGGTGTTTCCTCTCAAGGCACGAAATTGGATATGATCCAAAGAATCATGGCGTGGCAAGAAGCGCAGCTTGACGCTATAACTTCTGAGGACAGTGCGGAAGGAGGTGGGGCTGCTCTCACTGGTAGAACCGACGGTTCTGCCGCTGCACTGATCCACCGCGACCACGAGGACAGGGAGGATGAGATGTCTAATGTTTCCTCTGCCAGTGTTGATGGGGAGGCTATGCTTGAATTCAAGAAGCAAGAGCTGCGGTTTAGGCAGAAGGAGCTTGAATTCAGCATAGCCAAGCTAAAAATCGAACAGTCAGAAAAACAGAAAGACAGGGATCACCAGTTGGAACTGGCCAAGCTTCAGGTTGCAAATGGGTCCAAGGGTCCTGGACATGGGTCTGGGGCCTCCTCTCATCCACGGTTTCTGAAAGATCTGGTCATTGTGAATGAGGAAAGGAATGACATTATGGACTGGATGAATGCGTTTGAGTATGCATGCGAAGTTCAACAAGTTGACAATGCTGATAAGATTGCCTGGTTACTCAGCAGACTGCCCCATTCTGGCTGTAGTGCCATTATGGAAATGTCGAAGGCTGAGCAAGCTGATTTCGCAATGTTAAAGCAAACTCTCATTTTAAAGTTTGGGAAGACTCCGGCCCAATATTTGAAACGATTCATAGAGTTTAAAAAAAAGGAAGGTGGTACTTGGGTATCTTATGTCACTGAATCCTTGAAAAACTTAACTGGCTGGGTCGAAGGTTATAAGGTTTCTACCTTCGAAGGCATGATAAATCTTGTCATGCTGGAACACATTTTTGCATCTTCTTCCCCGCAGCTTAAGCAGCATTTGGCCGATTCGAAGGAGATAGATCCTAAGAAGCTGGCCATTGCAGCAGACTTATGGGTGTCACATCGAGTGTCCCATAAGGACAAAACTCATCCTGGTAAGCAGGAGGAAGGGAAAAAGTCCAAAGATAAGGAGGGTGGAGAATCTGATAAATCTTCTTCTCAAAAGGGCCACAAAAAGAAAAATAAGGGTAAGACACAAGAGAACTCACAGGGTAGTGGAGGTCAGCCTCCGAAACAGAACTCTGGTTACAATAAGCCTCCCTATGTAAACAGACCCAATGGATCTTGTTTTGCTTGTGGAGCAACTGACCACGTGAAGGGGGATCCCCGGTGTAAGGTTTGACCTTTGGGGGTCCACTCCGCTAATCTGGCCTTCTCCTCCTACGAGGAAGAAGAGATTACAGGAGCATCCTTCTCCTCAGACTCATTTCCCAGCGGGATAGAGGCTGAGGTAGTTTTAGTTTCCCTGGGTTCCTGGGAGTCTAAAGTCGCAGAGGCTTATGCTAGGATTACAGATAATACCAAGCACTACTTTAAAGACAGTGTGCTGATCAATGGAGTAGATACTCCAGCTCTTAGGGATAGTGGGTGCAGTCGAACTGTAGTGGATTCTACCTTGGTAGACTCAGAGGAAGTTGCCAGAGCTACTCTGATGCCCACTAAATTGGCTGACGGCCCACTCCGTATGTTCCCAGTAATACCTGTAAATCTTACTTTAAATGGTACAGCAGTCAGGATTCCAGTGAGCATTCAGAGAAACGTCCCGGGAAAGGTCTTGTTAGGTAATGATCTCAGAGCTTTAGGGCTCGTAGGAGACACTGCCGAAAGACCCTACACACGGTCTCAAGCACGGGCAGCATTGGCCAAGACCAATACGCCGCCCCAGCCGAACGGGAAACCCAAGGCGAAAGGAGTCAACAAGTCAAGACGAGGGAAAGAGAATATTCCCCCGAGCTCGCCTACCACTGCGGTGGAGGAAGTTGGTCAATCGCCCGGGCCTGACGAGGAGGTGGCGATGCCTGAAGTATTTGACCCCAACGACCATCCTGAACTAAAAGACTTGTTAGTTGAAGGAGGTCCTGATAGGGACGAATTCAGTAAAGGCCAACAAGAGTGCCCATCTCTGGAAGGCCTAAGGAGACAGGCCTGCTCCCAGCTTGAGGGTGAACCTCCTGGGACGCATAGGATTTATTGGGAAGGTGGACTCCTGTATAGTGAGCCCACAGAGTCTACAGAAGGAGACCATAGGAGGTTGGTGGTTCCCCTTGCTGTTAGGCCCTTCCTCCTGCAGTTGGCGCATGAAGTGCTCCTTGCTGGTCACCTTGGTATTAAGAGGAGCAAGCAAAGGTTATCCATGCACTTCTACTGGCCTAAGATGGGGGTGCAAGTAGAAAGTCACTGCAGGAGTTGTGCCTCCTGCCAGTTATCTGGTAAGGTTGGCTCGACAATCCAAGCTCCGTTGGTACCGCTCCCAGTTGTGGGGGTACCATTTGAAAGGGTAGGGATCGACATCGTTGGTCCCCTTGACCCGCAAACATCCTCGGGCAATAGGTTTATCCTGGTGCTGGTCGACCATGCAACCAGATATCCTGAGGCCATCCCATTGAAAACTGTAACTGCCAAGTCAGTTGCAAAAGCTTTACTTGGCATATTTACTAGGGTTGGCTTCCCTAAAGAAGTTGTGTCAGATCGTGGCAGCAACTTTATGTCGAAGTATATGCAGGCTATGTGGAAAGAATGTGGGGTCACCTACAAGTTCTCTTCTGCATACCACCCCCAGACCAATGGTCTGGTGGAACGTTTCAACAGAACGTTAAAAAGCATGATTGGGGCTCTGGAGAAGCTTCAGAGAAGACAATGGGATCTTCTTTTACCATGCTAACTGTTTGCCTACCGAGAGGTACCACAGGAGGGTGTTGGCTTCAGCCCCTTCAAACTTCTGTTTGGTCATCCTGTACGGGGACCTTTAGCCATAGTCAAAGAGGGATGGGAGATGCCCACTCCCCCTGTTACTACCAACGTAGTTGATTATGTGCTAGGGCTCAGAAAACGGATGGTACTTCTGATGGGCTTGGCTAGTGATAAATTGAAGGCAGGACAAGCACTGGTGAAACATTGGTACGACCAGAAAGCTTCCCTCATCAACTTTACACCTGGTCAGCGAGTCCTGATCATGAATCCCATAAGGCCTTGAGCTTTACAGGACAAATGGTCAGGCCCTTACACAGTGGTGGAGCCCCTGGGTGAGGTTAACTATTCAGTGGACCTTGGAAGGCCTGGACAGGCTCCAAAAGTGTTTCACGTGAATAGGCTGAAGGCTTTCGTCCCAAGAGTCGAAATCGCAGCACTGTTACTGGCTTCAGATGTTGAGGAAGAGGAGTCTGAACCTCTCCCCGACCTGTTCCAAAGCGGTCCTTCAGATAGCTCCTTTGAGGGTGTCCGAGGGGCCCCTCACCTGACTTCTGATCAGCAGGCTGAGGTGAAAAGTTTGCTTAGGCAGTTTTCCCCCCTGTTTTCACAGTCGCCTGGTTTGACACCTTGGTGTAAACATAACATAGACACAGGAGACAGTGTACCTACCAAAAGTAGGGGATACAGGATGTCAGACAAAGTACGGTCTTATATTAAGACCGAGGTCAACAAGATGTTAGACCTTGGGGTGATTGAACCCTCTAGTAGTCCTTGGTCCAGCCCTGTGGTTTTCGTTCCAAAGGCAGGCGCTTCTGAATTGAGGTTCTGCGTGGATTACAGGGCTCTGAATGCTGTCACCAAGACAGATGCACACCCCTTGCCTCGAACAGATGAGCTGGTGGATACTTTGGGTGCCTCCAAGTACCTCAGCACGTTTGACCTCACTGCTGGCTATGGGCAAATAGCTTTAGCAGAACATGCCAAGGAGAAGACAGCGTTTTCTACTCCAGACGGCCTTTACCAATTCCGGGTAATGCCGTTCGGGTTGAAGAATGCACCTGCCACTTTCCAGAGGCTTGTGCATCATGTTTTGAATGGGTTGGACGAATTCTGTCTTGCATATCTGGACGATATAGCAGTTTTCAGTGCCACCTGGGAAGACCATGTGAAACACCTCGGGATTGTGCTCCAGGCTCTTCAGAAAGCACACTTGACCATAAAGGCTAGTAAATGCCAGATTGGACAAGGCTCAGTGTTTTACCTTGGACATGAAGTAGGTGGAGGGAGGATACAGCCTCTACCCAGTAAAGTACAAGCAGTACAAGACTGGCCTACCCCCACTACACAAACCCAAGTGAGAGCCTTCTTAGGACTCACGGGGTATTACCGCAATTTTGTGGCAGACTATGGCACCATAGCTGCCCCTCTGACTGCCCTCACAACTCTGAAGAAACCCAAGAAGGTAACTTGGACCGACGAGTGTGAGAAGGCCTTCAATGGCTTAAAAGACTCCTTGTGCCAGGCCCCTGTCCTCAGGGCCCCTGATTATCAAAGACCTTTTATCGTGCAGACGGACGCCTCTGACACTGGGATAGGAGCTGTACTATCGCAAGTAGATGAGAAGGGTAAGGAACACCCTATTGGTTTTATTAGTCGCCAGTTTAAGGACAGAGAGCTCAGATGGTCCACGGTAGAGAAAGAATGTTTCTCTGTTGTGTGGGCCCTAAGGAAGCTGAGGCCCTACCTCTATGGGACCCACTTCACTGTGCAAACTGACCATAGGCCCTTAAAGTGGCTAATAAACATGAAGGGGGAGAATCCAAAGTTGCTTAGGTGGTCCATAAGTCTACGAGGCTTCGACTTCACTATTGAGCATAGGCCAGGTGTCCAACATAGCAATGCTGATGGGTTGTGCAGAATGTTTAACCGACCTGAACAAGAGACTCATCCAGGGGTGGATTAGTTCCCCCTGTCCATAGTCTGGGAGGGGCGAGTGTTAGGAAAGATTTCGTAATTGTAGGTAATTTTCCTTCCATGTGGCAACCCCTAAACTTTTTGCTGTTGTTTTTCACCTTGTTCTCGACTTTGCCAGAGAAGTGCAGCCTTCTGCCGCACTCCTCTGGGCTTTCGCTCCTTTATTACGGGGAAACTGTCATGCCCTTAAGACAGTCAGTACCAAGAAACGCTCGTTTCCGTAGTTTCTTTTATCATGTTGCGGCTTTCGTGCAACATGACACAAGAGGGCACTGTAAGATAAGTTACTGCTCTCTTGGGTCTCTAGCCTTCTACAGGCCCTAGATACTCTTCCAGGATTGTAACTGATCGGTGCAAGTGATTCACGGACGGGAATGGTGGCAGCGATCGTTTATTGTGTTTTGAGCTCCTTTTGGCGTTCTAAGCGCGTTTCTCGCGCTTAACCCAAAATGGTGGCCTAGAGCCCAAAATGGCCAGACCACGAGGCTCCTTTGTCCTGTCCGCTGACCATCTTGCTCCCTTCACCTTCCCCAGGTCGAGCCGACCTGGGGCCTTCCTTATTTGGGCATGTACTTTCCCGCGAAACACAGATGCTTTCGCGGGCTTCTACATGTCTTGTGTGTGCCTCCAGGATGTGGGCTGGGATGTCTGGTCCCAATGCACATCCTGGGTGCCAGAGAGTCTAGGGTGGTGTGAATGCCTGGGACCACCGTGGTCCGTGATAGGTCCACGAATGGTGTGAGTGTTGATGAGCGGATCTCCCATTGGGTCCCCTCCGTTTTGGCGCGAAGGGAACCGTGGATAAGAGGGGGCTGGAAACACCACTACCATGTCGATCTCCTGAGTTCTCACGAACGAAGGAATACAGGAGCCAAGTATCCTGCAACCAAGAGGCTGAACCGAGGAATCGCTGGTGACCCGCTGAAGGACTGCTCCTCTGCACTGCTGTCGCCTTGTGAAACCCTTTTCACCTTTGATCGAACCAGAAGGCCTGTACTGGTACTTCGACCCTTGGAATAGCGGGGACAGCTATTCTCGGCATCTTCACCATCTCCTGCTAGTAAGCCTTCGGAAGCGTCTCTGGGCCATCCAGCAGACTGACCAGCCTACACAGGAGTCTTGCTCTGTAACCGCCGCCAGGTTGTGTAGTATATCGAGTCCTTGTCACTCTCACATGATTCGTACACTTGGCGTTCCCAGGTCTGAAGTGAGTAGTGAACATTTGGCTCAGATACACACCGCCGCTCCGTGGCCCTGCTGTGGTAACAAACTGTGCGGGTTCCATCGTTTGGGACGTCTTTTACTCAACTCTGCTGCTGCAGACTCAACACGACGACGAGACATTGAGATATCACATCTCATGCTATAGGAAGGGTCTCAGGATTGGAATGGGAAGGACTTGGATATCACATCTCATGCTATAGGCAGGGTCTCAGGTTTGGAAAGGGAAGGAGTTGGATATCACATTTCATTTTAGAGGTAGGATCTCAGGTTTGGTATTAGAGGCATTGAGATATCACATCTCATGCTATCAGAAGGGTCTCAGGATTGGAATGGGAAGGAGTTGGATATCACATCTCATGTTATAGGAAGGATCTCAGGTTTGGTATTAGAAGCATTGAGATATCACATCTCATGCTATCGGAAGTATCTCAGGTTTGGTATTAGAGGCATTGAGATATCACATCTCATGCTATCATAAGGGTCTCAGGATTGGAATGGGAAGGAGTTGGATATCACATCTCATGCTAAAGGGAGGGTCTCAGGTTTGGAAGGGGAAGGAATTGAATATCACATCACATGTTATAGGAAGGATCTCAGGTTTGGTATTAGAGGCATTGAGATATCACATCTCATGCTATCGGAAGGGTCTCAGGATTGGAATGGGAAGGAGTTGGATATCACATCTCATGCTATAGGAAGGGTCTCAGGTTTGGAACGGGAAGGAGTTGTATATCACATCTCATGTTATAGGAAGAGTCTCAGGTTTGGTATAAGCATTGAGATATCACAACTCTGCAATCGGAAGTGTCTCAGGATTGGAACGGGAAGGAGTTGGATATCCCATCTCATGTTATAGGACTGGTCTCAGGTTTGGTATTAGAAGCATTGAGATATCACATCGCATGCTGTAGGAAGGGTCTCAGGTTTGGAATGGAAGGAATTGGATATCACATCTCATGTCATAGGAAGGATCTCAGGTTTGGTATTAGAAGCATTGAGATATCACATCTCATGCTATAGGAATGGTCTCAGGATTGGAATGGGAAGGAGTTGGATATTACATTCTTGCTATGGGAAGGGTCTCATGTTTGGAATTGGAAGGAGTTGGATATCACATCTCATGTTATAGGAAGGGTCTCAGGTTTGGTATAAGCATTGAGATATCACATCTCTGCTATCGGAAGTGTCTCAGGATTGGAATGGGAAGGAGTTGGATATCCCATCTCATGTTATAGGACGGGTCTCAGGTTTGTTATTAGAATCATTGAGATATCATATTGCATGCTATAGGAAGGGTCTAAGGATTGGAATGGGAAGGACTTGGATATCACATCTCATGCTATAGGTAGGCTCTCAGGTTTGGAAAGGGAAAGAGTTGGATATCACATTTCATGCTAGAGGTAGGATCTCAGGTTTGGTATTAGAGGCATTGAGATATCACATCTCATGCTATCAGAAGGGTCTCAGGATTGGAATGGGAAGGAGTTGGATATCACATCTTATGTTATAGGAAGGATCTCAGGTTTGGTATTAGAAGCATTGAGATATCACATCTCATGCTATCGGAAGTATCTCAGGTTTGGTATTAGAGGCATTGAGATATCACATCTCATGCTATCATAAGGGTCTCAGGATTGGAATGGGAAGGAGTTGGATATCACATCTCATGCTAAAGGGAGGGTCTCAGGTTTGGAAGGGGAAGGAATTGAATATCACATCACATGTTATAGGAAGGATCTCAGGTTTGGTATTAGAGGCATTGAGATATCACATCTCATGCTATCGGAAGGGTCTCAGGATTGGAATGGGAAGGAGTTGGATATCACATCTCATGCTATAGGAAGGGTCTCAGGTTTGGAACGGGAAGGAGTTGGATATCACATCTCATGTTATAGGAAGAGTCTCAGGTTTGGTATAAGCATTGAGATATCACATCTCTGCAATCAGAAGTGTCTCAGGATTGGAACGGGACGGAGTTGGATATCCCATCTCATGTTATAGGACTGGTCTCAGGTTTGGTATTAGAAGCATTGAGATATCACATCGCATGCTGTAGGAAGGGTCTCAGGTTTGGAATGGGAAGGAATTGGATATCACATCTCATGTCATAGGAAGGATCTCAGGTTTGGTATTAGAAGCATTGAGATATCACATCTCATGCTATAGGAATGGTCTCAGGATTGGAATGGGAAGGAGTTGGATATTACATTCTTGCTATATGAAGGGTCTCATGTTTGGAATTGGAAGGAGTTGGATATCACATATGCTATAGGAAGGGTCTCAGGTTTGGAATGGGAAGGAGTTGGATATCACATCTCATGTTATAGGAAGGGTCTCAGGTTTGGTATAACCATTGAGATATCACATCTCTGCTATCGGAAGTGTCTCAGGATTGGAATGGGAAGGAGTTGGATATCCCATCTCATGTTATAGGACGGGTCTCAGGTTTGTTATTAGAATCATTGAGATATCATATTGCATGCTATAGGAAGGGTCTAAGGATTGGAATGGGAAGGATTTGGATATCACATCTCATGCTATAGGTAGGCTCTCAGGTTTGGAAAGGGAAGGAGTTGGATATCACATTTCATGTTAGAGGAAGGATCTCAGGTTTGGTATTAGAGGCATTGAGATATCAAATCTCATGCTATAGGAAGGGTCTCAGGATTGGAATGGGAAGGAGTTGGATATCACATCTCATGCTATAGGAAGTGTCTCAGGTTTGGTTTAAGCATTGAGATATAACATCTCATTCTATAGGAAGGGTCTCATGAATGGAATGGGAAGGATATGTATATGATATCTCATGACATAAGAAGGGTCTCAGGTTTGGTATAAGCATTGAGATATCACATCTCTGCTTTTGGAAGGGTCTCAGGATTGGAATGGGAAGGAGTTGGATATCCCATCTCATGTTATAGGAAGAGTCTCAGGTTTGGTATTAGAAGCATTGAGATATCACATCTCATGCTATAGGAAGTGTCTCAGGATTGGAATGGGAAGGAATTGGATATCACATCTCATGCTATAGGGAGGGTCTCAAGTTTGATATTAGAAGCATTGAGATATCACATCTCATGCCATAGGAAGGGTCTCAGGATTGGAATGGAAGGAGTTGGATATCACATCTCATGTTATAAGAAGGATCTCAGGTTTGGTATTAGAAGCATTGAGACATCACATCTCATGCTATGGGAAGGGTCTCAGGATTGGAATGGGAAGGAGTTGTATATGACATCTCATGCCGTAGGAAGGGTCTCAGGTTTGGTATAAGCATTGAGATATCACATCTCTGCTATCGGAAGGGTCTCAGGATTGGAATGGGAAGGAGTTGGATATCCCATCTCATGTTATAGGACGGGTCTCAGGTTTGTTATTAGAATCATTGAGATATCATATTGCATGCTATAGGAAGGGTCTAAGGATTGGAATGGGAAGGACTTGGATATCACATCTCATGCTATAGGAAGGGTCTCAGGTTTGGTATAAGCATTGAGATATCACATCTCATGCTATAGGAAGGGTCTCAGGATTGGAATGGGAAGGATATGTATATGACATCTCATGCCATAGGAAGGGTCTCAGGTTTGGTATAAGCATTGAGATATCACATCTCTGCTTTTGGAAGGGTCTCAGGATTGGACTGGGAAGGAGTTGGATATCCCATCTCATGTTATAGGAAGAGTCTCAGGTTTGGTATTAGATTAATTGAGATATCATATTGCATGCTATAGGAAGGGTCTAAGGATTGGAATGGGAAGGACTTGGATATCACATCTCATGCTATAGGAAGGGTCTCAGGTTTGGTATAAGCATTGAGATATCACATCTCATGCTATAGGAAGGGTCTCAGGATTGGAATGGGAAGGATATGTATATGACATCTCATGCCATAGGAAGGGTCTCAGGTTTGGTATAAGCATTGAGATATCACATCTCTGCTTTTGGAAGGGTCTCAGGATTGGAATGGGAAGGAGTTGGATATCCCATCTCATGTTATAGGAAGAGTCTCAGGTTTAGTATTAGAAGCATTGAGATATCACATCTCATGCTATAGGAAGTGTCTCAGGATTGGAATGGGAAGGAGTTGGATATCACATCTCATGCTATATGAAGGGTCTCAGGTTTGGTATAAGCATTGAGATATCACATCTCATGCTATAGGAAGGGTCTCAGGATTGGAATGGGAAGGAGTTGGATATCACATCTCATGCTATAGGAAGGGTCTCAGGTTTGGTATAAGCAGTGAGATATCACATCTCTACTATCGGAAGGGTCTCAGGATTGGAATGGGAAGGAGTTGGATATCCCATCTCATGTTATAGGAAGAGTCTCAGGTTTGGTATTAGAAGCATTGAGATATCTCATCTCATGCTATAGGAAGGGTCTCAGGATTGGAATGGGAAGGAGTTGGATATCACATCTCATGCTATAGGAAGGGTCTCAGGTTTGGTATAAGCAGTGAGATATCACATCTCATGCTATAGGAAGTGTCTCAGGATTGGAATGGGAAGAAGTTGGATATTACATCTCATGTTATAGGAAGGATCTCAGGTTTGGTATAAGCATTGAGATATCACATCTCTGTTATCGGAAGGGTCTCAGGATTGGAATGGGAAGGAGTTGGATATTCCCATCTCATGTTGTAGGAAGGGTCTCAGGATTGGAATGGGAAGGAGTTGGATATCACATCTCATGATAAAGGAAGGGTCTAAGGTTTGGAAGGGGAAGGATTTGGATATCACATCTCATGTTATAGGACGGGTCTCAGGTTTGGTATTAGAAGCATTGAGATATCAAGTCTCATGGTATAGGAAGGGTCTCAGAATTGGAATGGGAAGGAGTTGGATATCACATCTCAAGCTATAGGAAGCGTCTCAGGATTGGAATGGGAAGGAGTTTGATATCACATCTCATGCCATAGTATGGGTCCCAGGTTTGGTAGAAGCATTGGGATATCACATCTCATGCTATCGGAAGGGTATCAGGATTGGATTTGGAAGGAGTTGGATATCACATCTCATGTTATAGGAAGGGTCTCAGGTTTGGTATAAGCATTGAGATATCACATCTCTGCTATCGGAAGGGTCTCAGGATTGGAATGGGAAGGAGTTGGATATCCCATCTCATGTTATAGGACGGGTCTCAGGTTTGTTATTAGAATCATTGAGATATCATATTGCATGCTGTAGGAAGGGTCTAAGGATTGGAATGGGAAGGACTTGGATATCATATCTCATGCTATAGGTAGGCTCTCAGGTTTGGAAAGGGAAGGTGTTGGATATCACATTTCATGTTAGAGGAAGGATCTCAGGTTTGGTATTAGAGGCATTGAGATATCACATCTCATGCTATAGGGAGGGTCTCAAGTTTGATATTAGAAGCATTGAGATATCACATCTCATGCTATAGGAAGGGACTCAGGATTGGAATGGGAAGGAGTTGGATATCACATCTCATGCTATAGGAAGGGTATCAGGTTTGGTACAAGCAGTGAGATATCACATCTCATGCTATAGGAAGTGTCTCAGGATTGGAATGGGAAGGAGTTGGATATCACACCTCATGTTATAGGAAGGATCTCAGGTTTGGTATAAGCATTGAGATATCACATCTCTGCTATCGGAAGGGTCTCAGGATTGGAATGGGAAGGAGTTGGATATTCCCATCTCATTTTATAGGAAGGGTATATCAGGTCTTAGCATGAGATGTGATATCCAGCTCCTTCCATTCCAATCCTGAGACCCTTCCGATAGCATGAGATGTGATATCTCAATGCTTCTAATATCAATACTGAGACCCTCCCTATAGCATGAGATGTGATATCTAAGTCCTTCCCATTCCAATCCTGAGACCCTTCCGATAGCAGAGATGTGATATCTCAATGCTTATACCAAACCTGAGACCCTTCCTATAGCACGAGATGTGATATCCAACTCCTTCCCATTCCAATCCTGAGACCCTTCCTATAGCATGAGATGTGATATCTCAATGCTTCTACCAAAACTGAGACCCTTCCTTTAGCATGAGATGTGATATCCAACCCCTTCCCATTCCAATCCTGAGACCCTTCCTATAGCATGAGATGTGATATCTCAATGCTTCTAATACCAAACCTGAGATCCTTCCTATAACATGAGATGTGATATCCAACTCCTTCCCATTCCAATCCTGAGACCCTTCCTATAGCATGAGATGTGATATCTCAATGCTTCTAATACCAAACCTGAGATCCTTCCGATAGCATGAGATGTGATATCTCAATGCTTCTAATACCAAACCTGAGACCCTCCCTCTAACATGAAATGTGATATCCAACTCCTTCCCTTTCCAAACCTGAGCGCCTTCCTACAGCATGAGATGTGATATCCAAGTCCTTCCCATTCCAATCCTGAGACCCTTCCTATAACATGAGATGTGATATCCAACTCCTTCCCATTCCAACCTGAGACCCTTCCTATAGCATGAGATGGGATATCCAACTCCTTCCAAATCTAATCCTGATATCCTTCCGATAGCATGAGATGTGATATCCCAATGCTTCTACAAAACCTGAGACCCATACCATGGCATGAGATGTGATATCAAACTCCCGTCCTATACCATGAGACTTGATATCTCAATGCTTCTAATACCAAACCTGAGACCAGTCCAATAACATGAGATGTGATATCCAAATCCTTCCCCTTCCAAACCTTAGACCCTTCCTTTATCATGAGATGTGATATCCAACTCCTTCCCATTCCACTCCTGAGACCCTTCCTATAGCATGAGATGTGATATCTCAATGCTTCTAATACCAAACCTGAGACCCTTCCTATAACATGAGATGTGATATCATAGTCCTTCCCATTCCAATCCTGAGACCCTTCCTATAGCATGAGATGTCATATCTCAATGCTTCTAATACCAAACCTGAGACCCTTCCTATAACATGAATTGTGATATCCAAGTCCTTCCCATTCCAATCTTGAGACCTTTCCAATAGCAGAGATGTGATATCTCAATGCTTATACCAAACCTGAGATCCTTCCTATGACATGAGATGTGATATCTAAATCCTTCTCATTCCAAACCTGAGACCCATCCTACAGCATGTGATGTGATATCTCAATGCTTCTAATATCAAAACTGAGACCCGTCCTATAACATGAGATGGGATATCCAACTCCTTCCCGTTCCAAACCTGATACCCTTCCTATAGCATGAGATGTGATATCCAATTCCTTCCCATCCCAATCCTGAGACACCTCCGATAGCAGAGATGTGAAATCTCAATGCTTATACCAAACCTGAGACTCTTACTATAACATGAGATGTGATATCTAACTCCTTCCCGTTCCAAACCTGAGACCCTTCCTATAGCATGAGATGCGATATCCAACTCCTTCGCATTCCAATCCTGAGACCCTTCATATAGCATGAGATGTGATATCTCAATGCTTCTAATACCAAACCTGTGATCCTTCCTATAACAAGAGATGTGATATCCAAATCCTTCCCCTTCCAAATCTGAGACCCTCCCTTTAGCATGAGATGTGATATCTCAATGCCTCTAATACCAAACCTGAGATCCTTCCGATAGCATGAGATGTGATATCTCAATGCTTCTAATACCAAACCTAAGATCCTTCCTATAACATGAGATGTAATATCCAAATCCTTCCCCTTCCATTCCTGAGACCCTCCTTTTAGCATGAGATGTGATATCCAACTCCTTCCCATTCCAATCCTGAGACCCTTCTGATAGCATGAGATGTGATATCTCAGTGCCTCTAATACCAAACCTGAGATCCTACATCTAACATGAAATGTGATATCCAACTCCTTCCCTTTCCAAACGTGAGACCCTCCCTATAGAATGAGATGTGATATCCAAGTCCTTCCCATTCCAATCCTGAGACCCTTCCTATTCATGAGATGTGATATCTCAATGCTTCTAATACCAAACCTGAGACCCTTCCTATAACGTAAGATGGGATATCCAACTCCTTCCCATTCCAATCCTGAGACCCTTCCGATAGCAGAGATGTGATATCTCAATGCTTATACCAAACCTGAGACCCTTCCTGTGGCATGAGATGTCATATACAACTCCTTCCCATTCCAATCCTGAGACCCTTCCTATAACATGAGATGTTATGTCTCAATGCTTCTAATACCAAACCTGAGATCCTTCCTATGGCATGAGATGTCATATAAAACTCCTTCCCATTCCAATCCTGAGACCCTTCCCATAGCATGAGATGTGATATCGAACTCCTTCCCATTCCATTCCTGCGACCCTTCCTATAGCATGAGATTTGATATCTCAATGCTCATAATACCAAACCTGAGATCCTTCCGATAGCATGAGATGTGATATCTGAATGCTTCTAATACCAAACCTGAGATCATTCCTATAACACGAGATGTAATATCCAAATCCTTCCCCTTCCAAACCTGAGACCCTCCCTTTAGCATGAGATGTGATATTCAACTACTTCCCATTCCAATCCTGAGACCCTTCCTATAGCATGAGATGTGATGTCTCAATGCTTCTAATACCAAACCTGAGATCCTTCCTATAACATGAGATGTGATATCCAACTCCTTCCCATTCCAATCCTGAGACACTTCCTATAGCATGAGAAGTGATATCTCCATGCTTATACCAAACCTGAGACCCTTCCTATAGCATGAGATGTGATATCCAAATCCTTCCCATTCCAATCCTGAGACCCTTCCTATAGCATGAGATGTGATATCTCAATGCTTATACCAAACCTGAGAGCCTACCTATAGCATGAGATGTGATATCCAACTCCTTCCCGTTCCAAACCTGAGACCCTTCCTATAGCATATGTGATATCCAACTCCTTCCCATTCCAAACATGAGACCCTTCCTATAGCAAGCAATGTGATATCTCAATGCTTCTAATACCAAACCTGAGACCCGTCCTATAACATGAGATGGGATATCCAACTCCTTCCCGTTCCAAACCTGATACCCTTCCTATAGCATGAGATGTGATATCCAACTCCTTCCCATCCCAATCCTGAGACACCTCCGATAGCAGAGATGTGATATCTCAATGCTTATACCAAACCTGAGACTCTTCCTTTAACATGAGATATGATATCCAACTCCTTCCCGTTCCAAACCTGAGACCCTTCCTATAGCATGAGATGTGATATCCAACTCCTTCCCATTCCAATCCTGAGACCCTTCTGATAGCATGAGATGTGATATCTCAATGCTTCTAATACCAAACCTGTGATCCTTCCTATAGCATGAGATGTGATATCCAACTCCTTCCAATTCCAATCCTGAGACCCTTCCTACAGCATGAGATGTGATATCTCAATGCTTTTAATACAAAACCTGAGACCCTTCCTATAACATGAGATGGGAATATCCAACTCCTTCCCATTCCAATCCTGAGACCCTTCCGATAGCAGAGATGTGATATCTCAATGCTTATACCAAACGTGAGATCCTTCCTATAACATGAGATGTGATATCCAACTCCTTCCCTTTCCAATCCTGAGACCCTTCCTATAGTATGAGATGTGATATCTCACTGCTTATACCAAACCTGAGACCCTTCCTATAGCATGAGATGTGATATCCAACTCCTTCCCATTCCAATCCTGAGACCCTTCCTATAGCATGAGATGTGATATCTCAATGCTTCTAATATCAAACTTGAGACCCTCCCTATAGCATGAGATGTGATATCCAAGTCCTTCCCATTCCAATCCTGAGACACTTCCTATAGCATGATATGTGATATCCAATGCTTCTAATACCAAACCTGAGACTCTTCCTATAACATGAGATGGGATATCCAACTCCTTCCCATTCCAATCCTGAGACCCTTCCGATAGCAGAGATGTGATATCTCAATGCTTATACGAAACCTGAGACCCTTCCTACGGCATGAGATGTCATATACAACTCCTTCCCATTCCAATCCTGAGACCCTTCCTATAGCATGAGATGTGATATCTCAATGCTTATACCAAACCTGAGACCCTTCCTATAGCATGAGATGTGATATCCAACTCCTTCCCATTCCAATCCTGAGACCCTTCCTATAGCATGAGATGTGATGTCTCAATGCTTCTAATACCAAACCTGAGATCCTTCCTATAACATGAGATGTGATATCCAACTCCTTCCATTCCAATCCTGAGACCCTTCCTATAGCATGAGATGTTATATCTCAATACTTATACCAATCCTGAGACCCTTCCTATAGCATGAGATGTGATACCCAACTCCTTCCCATTCCAATCCTGAGACGCTTCCTATAGCATGAGATGTGATATCTCAATGCCTCTAATACCAAACCTGAGATCCTTCCTCTAACATGAAATGTGATATCCAACTCCTTCCCTTTCCAAATCTGAGAGCCTATCTATAGCATGAGATGTGATATCCAAGTCCTTCCCATTCCAATCCTTAGACCCTTCCTGCAGCGTGCAATATGATATCTCAATGATTCTAATAACAAACCTGAGACCCGTCCTATAACATGAGATGGGATATCCAACTCCTTCCCATTCCAATCTTGAGACACTTCTGATAGCAGAGATGTGATATCTCACTGCTTATACCAAACCTGAGACCCTTCCTATAACATGAGATCGGATATCCAACTCCTTCCCGTTCCAAACCTGAGACCCTTCCTATAGCATATGTGATATCCAACTCCTTCCCATTCCAAACATGAGACCCTTCCTATAGCAAGAATGTAATATCCAACTCCTTCCCATTCCAACCCTGAGACCATTCCTATAGCATGAGATGTGATATCTCAATGCTTCTAATACCAAACCTGAGATCCTTCCTATGACATGAGATGTGATATCCAATTCCTCCCCATTCCAAACCTGAGAACCTTCCTACAGCATGCGATGTGATATCTCAATGCTTCTAATACCAAACCTGAGACCAGTCCTATAACATGAGATTGGATATCCAACTCCTTCCCCTTCCAAACCTGAGACCCTTCCTATAGCATGAGATGTGATATCCAACTTCTTCCCATTCCAATCCTGAGACCCTTCCTATAACATGAGATGTGATGTCTCAATGCTTCTAATACCAAACCTGAGATCTTTCCTATAACATGAGATGTGATATCCAACTCCTTCCCATTCCAATCCTGAGACCCTTCCTATAGCATGAGATGTGATATCTCAATGCTTATACCAAACCTGAGACCCTTCCTATAGCTTGAGATGTGATATCCAACTCCTTCCCATTCCAATCCTGAGACCCTTCCTATAGCATGAGATGTGATATCTCAAGGCCTCTAATACCAAACCTGAGATCCTTCCTCTAACATGAAATGTGAAATCCAACTCCTTCCCCTTCCAAACCTGAGAGCCTTCCTATAGCATGAGATATGATATCCAAGTCCTTCCCATTCCAATCCTGAGACCCTTCCTATAACATGAAATGTGATATCCAACTCCATCCCATTCCAACCTGAGACCTTTCCTATAGCATGAGATGGGATATCCAACTCCTTCCAAATCCAATACTGATACCATTCCGATAGCATGAGATGTGATATCCCAATGCTTCTACGAAATCTGAGACCCATACTATTGCATGAGATGTGATATCAAACTCCTTCCCATTCCAATCCTGAGACCCTTCCTATAGCTTGAGATGTGATATCCAACTTCTTCCCATTCCAATTCTGAGACCCTTCCTATACCATGAGACTTGATATCTCAATGCTTCTAATACCAAACCTGAGACCCGTCCTATAACATGAGATGTGATATCCAAATCCTTCCCCTTCCAAACCTTAGACCCTTCCTTTATCATGAGATGTGATATCCAACTCCTTCCCATTCCAATCCTGAGACCCTTCCGATATCATGACATTTGTTATCTCAATGCTTCTAATATCAAACTTGAGACCCTCCCTATAGCATGAGATGTGACATCCAAGTCCTCCCCATTCCAATCCTGAGACCCTTCCTATAGCATGAGATGTGATATCTCAATGCTTCTAATACCAAACCTGAGACCCTTCCTATAACATGAGATGGGATATCCAACTCAGATGGGATATCCAACTCCTTCCCATTCCAATCCTGAGACCCTTCCGATAGCAGAGATGTGATATCTCAATGCTTATATCAAACCTGAGACCCTTCCTATGGCCTGAGATGTCATATACAACTCCTTCCCATTCCAATCCTGAGACCCTTGCTATAGCATGAGATGTGATATCTCAATGCTTATACCAAATCTGAGACCCTTCCTATAGCATGAGATGTGATATCCAACTCCTTCCCATTCCAATCCTGAGACCCTTCCTATAGCATGAGATGTGATGTCTCAATGCTTCCAATACCAAACCTGAGATCCTTCCTATAACATGAGATGTGATATCCAACTCCTTCCCATTCCAATCCTGAGACCCTTATGATAGCATGAGATGTGATATCTCAATGCCTCTTATACCAAACCTGAGATCCTTCCGATAGCATGAGATGTGATATCTCAATGCTTCTAATACCAAACCTGAGATCCTTCCTATAATATGAGATGTGATTTCCAAATCCTTCCCCTTCCAAACCTGAGACCCTCCCTTTAGCATGAGATGTGATATCCAACTCCTTCCCATTCCAATCCTGAGACCCTTCTGATAGCATGAGATGTGATATCTCAATGCCTCTAATACCAAACCTGAGATCCTACCTCTAACATGAAATGTGATATCCATCTCCTTCCCTTTCCAAACCTGAGACCCTGCCTATAGCATGATATGTGATATCCAAGTCCTTCCCATTCCAATCCTGAGACCCTTCCTATAGCATGTGATGTGATATCTCAATGCTTATACCAAACCTGAGACCCTTCCTATGGCATGAGATGACATATATAACTCCTTCCCATTCCAATCCTGAGACCCTTCCTATAGCATGAGATGTGATATCTCAATGCTTATACCAAACCTGAGACCCTTCCTATAGCATGAGATGTGATATCCAACTTCTTCCCATTCCAATCCTGAGACCCTTCCTATAGCATGAGATGTGATATCTCAATGCTTATACCAAACCTGAGACCCTTCCTATAGCTTGAGATGTGATATCCAACTCCTTCCCATTCCAATCCTGAGACCCTTCCTATAGCATGAGATGTGATATCTCAAGGCCTCTAATACCAAACCTGAGATCCTTCGTCTAACATGAAATGTGATATCCAACTCCTTCCCCTTCCAAACCTGAGAGCCTTCCTATAGCATGAGATATGATATCCAAGTCCTTCCCATTCCAATCCTGAGACCCTTCCTATAACATGAAATGTGATATCCAACTCCTTCCCATTCCAACCTGAGACCCTTCCTATAGCATGAGATGGGATATCCAACTCCTTCCAAATCCAATACTGATACCCTTCCGATAGCATGAGATGTGATATCCCAATGCTTCTACCAAACCTGAGACCCATACTATGGCATGAGATGTGATATCAAACTCCTTCCATTCCAATCCTGAGACCCTTCTTATACCATGAGACTTGATATCTCAATGCTTCTAATACCAAACCTGAGACCCGTCCTATAACATGAGATGTGATATCCAAATCCTTCCCCTTCCAAACCTTAGACCCTTCCTTTATCATGAGATGTGATATCCAACTCCTTCCCATTCCAATCCTGAGACCCTTCCGATATCATGAGATGTGATATCTCAATGCTTATACCAAATCTGAGACACTTCCTATGGCCTGAGATGTCATATACAACTCCTTCCCATTCCAATCCTGAGACCCTTCCTATAGCATGAGATGTGATATCTCAATGCTTATACCAAACCTGAGACCCTTCCTATAGCATAAGATGTGATATCCAAATCCTTCCCATTCCAATCCTGAGACCCTTCCTATAGCATGAGATGTGATATCTCAATGCTTATACCAAACCTGAGACCCTTCCTATAGCATGAGATGTGATATCCAACTCCTTCCCATTTCAATCCTGAGAACCTTCCTATAGCATGAGATGTGATGTCTCAATGCTTCTAATACCAAACCTGAGATCCTTCCTATAACATGAGATGTGATATCCAACTCCTTCCCATTCCAATCCTGAGACCCTTATGATAGAATGAGATGTGATATCTCAATGCCTCTTATACCAAACCTGAGATCCTTCCGATAGCATGCGATGTGATATCTCAATGCTTCTAATACCAAACCTGAGATCCTTCCTATAATATGATGTGATTTCCAAATCCTTCCCCTTCCAAACCTGAGACTCTCCCTTTAGCATGAAATGTGATATCCAACTCCTTCCCATTCCAATCCTGAGACCCTTCTGATAGCATGAGATGTGATATCTCAATGCCTCTAATACCAAACCTGAGATCCTACCTCTAACATGAAATGTGATATCCATCTCCTTCCCTTTCCAAACCGAGACCCTTCCTATAGCATGAGATGTGATATCCAAGTCCTTCCCATTCCAATCCTGAGACCCTTCTTATAGCATGTGATGTGATATCTCAATGCTTATACCAAACCTGAGACCCTTCCTATGGCATGAGATGTAATATACAACTCCTTCCTATTCCAACCCTGAGACCCTTCCTATAGCATGAGATTTGATATCTCAATGCTTATACCAAACCTGAGACCCTTCCTATAGCATGAGATGTGATATCCAACTTCTTCCCATTCCAATCCTGAGACTCTTCCTATAGCATGAGATGTGATATCTCAATGCTTATACCAAACCTGAGACCCTTCCTATAGCATAAGATGTGATATCTCAATGCTTATACCAAACCTGAGACCCTTCCTATAGCATGAGATGTGATATCCAACTCCTTCCCATTCCAATCCTGAGACCCTTCCTATAGCATGAGATGTGATATCTCAATGCTTATACCAAACCTGAGACCCTTCCTATAGCATGAGATGTGATATCCAACTCCTTCCCATTCCAATCCTGAGACCCTTCCTATAGCATGAGATGTGATGTCTCAATGCTTCTAATACCAAACATGAGATGTGATATCCAACTCCTTCCCATTCCAATCCTGAGACCCTTCCTATAGCATGAGATGTGATATCTCAATGCCTCTTATACCAAACCTGAGATCCTTCCGATAGCATGAGATGTGATATCTCAATGCTTCTAATACCAAACCTGAGATCCTTCCTATAATATGAGATGTGATTTCCAAATCCTTCCCCTTCCAAACCTGAGACCCTCCCTTTAGCATGAAATGTGATATCCAACTCCTTCCCATTCCAATCCTGAGACCCTTCTGATAGCATGAGATGTGATATCTCAATGCCTCTAATACCAAACCTGAGATCCTACCTCTAACATGAAATGTGATATCCATCTCCATCCCTTTCCAAACCTGAGACCCTGCCTATAGCATGAGATGTGATATCCAAGTCCTTCCCATTCCAATCCTGAGACCCTTCCTATAGCATGTGATGTGATATCTCAATGCTTATACCAAACCTGAGACCCTTCCTATGGCATGAGATGTCATATACAACTCCTTCCCATTCCAACCCTGAGACCCTTCCTATAGCATGAGATGTGATATCTCAATGCTTATACCAAACCTGAGACCCTTCCTATAGCATGAGATGTGATATCCAACTTCTTCCCATTCCAATCCTGAGACCCTTCCTATAGCATGAGATGTGATATCTCAATGCTTATACCAAACCTGAGACCCTTCCTATAGCTTGAGATGTGATATCCAACTCCTTCCCATTCAATCCTGAGACCCTTCCTATAGCATGAGATGTGATATCCCAAGGCCCCTAATACCAAACCTGAGATCCTTCCTCTAACATGAAATGTGATATCCAACTCCTTCCCCTTCCAAACCTGAGAGCCTTCCTATAGCATGAGATATGATATTCAAGTCCTTCCCATTCCAATCCTGAGACCCTTCCTATAACATGAAATGTGATATCCAACTCCTTCCCATTCTAACCTGAGACCCTTCCTATAGCATGAGATGGGATATCCAACTCCTTCCAAATCCAATACTGATACCCTTCCGATAGCATGAGATGTGATATCCCAATGCTTCTACCAAACCTGAGACCCATACTATGGCATGAGATGTGATATCAAACTCCTTCCCATTCCAATCCTGAGACGCTTCCTATAGCTTGAGATGTGATATCCAACTCCTTCCCATTCCAATTCTGAGACCCTTCTTATACCATGAGACTTGATATCTCAATGCTTCTAATACCAAACCTGAGACCCGTCCTATAACATGAGATGTGATATCCAAATCCTTCCCCTTCCAAACCTTAGACCCTTCCTTTATCATGAGATGTGATATCCAACTCCTTCCCATTCCAATCCTGAGACCCTTCCGATATCATGAGATTTGTTATCTCAATGCTTCTAATATCAAACTTGAGACCCTCCCTATAGCATGAGATGTGACATCCAAGTCCTTCCCATTCCAATCCTGAGACCCTTCCTATAGCATGAAATGTGATATCTCAATGCTTCTAATACCAAACCTGAGACCCTTCCTATAACATGAGATGGGATATCCAACTCCTTCCCATTCCAATCCTGAGACTCTTCCGATAGCAGAGATGTGATATCTCAATGCTTATACCAAACCTGAGACCCTTCCTAAGGCCTGAGATGTCATATACAACTCCTTCCCATTCCAATCCTGAGACCCTTCCTATAGCATGAGATGTGATAGCTCAATGCTTATACCAAATCTGAGACCCTTCCTATAGCATGAGATGTGATATCCAAATCCTTCCCATTCCAATCCTGAGACCCTTCCTATAGCATGAGATGTGATATCTCAATGCTTATACCAAACCTGAGAGCCTACCTATAGCATGAGATGTGATATCCAAGTCCATACCATTCCAATCCTTAGACCCTTCCTACAGCATGCGATGTGATATCTCAATGATTCTAATACCAAACCAGAGACCCGTCCTTTAACATGAGATGGGATATCCAACTCCTTCCCATTCCAATCCTGAGTCACTCCTGATAGCAGAGATGTGATATCTCAATGCTTATACCAAACCTGAGACCCTTCCTATAACATGAGATGTGATATCCAACTCCTTCCCGTTCCAAACCTGAGACACTTCCTATAGCATATGTGATATCCAACTCCTTCCCATTCCAAACATGAGACCCTTCCTATAGCAAGAATGTAATATCCACCTCCTACCCATTCCAATCCTGAGACCATTCCTATAGCATGAGATGTGATATATCAATGCTTCTAATACCAAACCTGAGATCCTTCCTATGACATGAGATGTGATATCCATATCCTTCCCATTCCAATCCTGAGACCCTTCCTATAGTAAGAGATGTGATATCCAAATCCTTCCCATTCCAATCCTGAGACCCTTCCTATAACATGAGATGTGATATTCAACTCCTTCCCATTCCAACTTGAGACACTTCCTATAGCATGAGAAGGGATATCCAACTCCTTCCCAATCCAATCCTGAGAACCTTCCGATAGCAGATATGTGATATCTCAATGCTTATACCAAACCTGAGACCCTTCCTATGGCATGAGATGTGATATCCAACTCCTTGCCATTCAAATCCTGAGACCCTTCCTATAGCATGAGATGTGATTTCTCAATGCTTCTACCAAACCTGAGACCCTTCCTTTAGCATGAGATGTGATATCCAAATCATTCACATTCCAATCCTGAGACCCTTCCTATAGCATGAGATGTGATATCTCAATGCTTCTAATACCAAACCTGAGATCCTTCCTATAACATGAGATGTGATATCCAATTCCTTCCCATTCCAAACCTGAGACCCTTCCTATTGGATGAGATGTGATATCCAACTCCTTCCCATTCCAACCCTGAGACCCTTCCTATACCATGAGATGTGATATCTCAATGCTTCTAATACCAAACCTGGGAACCGTCCTATAACATGAGATGTGATATCTCAATGTTTCTAATAAAAAACCTGAGACCCTTCCTATAACATGAGATGTGATATCCAATTCCTTCCCATTCCAAACCTGAGACCCTTCCTATTGGATGAGATGTGATATCCAAATCCTTCCCCTTCCAAACCTGAGACCCTTCCTTTAGCATGAGATGTGATATCCAAATACTTCCCATTCCAATCCTAAAACCCTTCCTATAGCATGAGATTTGATATCTCAATGTTTCTAATAAAAAACCTGAGACCCTTCCTATAGCAAGAGATGTGATATCCAAATCCTTCCCATTCCAATCCTGAGACCCTTCCTGTATATAACATGAGATGTGATATCCAACTCCTTCCCATTCCAACCTGAGACCCTTCCTATAGCATGAGATGTGATATCCAACTCCTTACCATTCAAATCCTGAGACCCTCCCTATAACAAGAGATGTCATATCCAACTCCTTCCCATTCCAAACCTGAGACCCTTCCTATAACATGAGATGTGATATCCAACTCCTTCCCATTCCAAACCTGAGACCCTTCCGATAGCATGAGCTGTGATATCTCAATGCTTCAAAAACCAAACATGAGAACCATCCTATAACATGAGATGTGAAATCCAAATCCTTCCCTTCGCAAACCTGAGACTCTTCCTATAGCATGAGATGTGATATCTCAATGCTTCTACCAAACCTGAAACCCTTCCTATAGCATGAGATGTGATATCCAACTCCTTCCCATTCCAATCCTGAGACACATCCTATAGCATGAGATGTGATATCACAATGCTTCTAATACCAAACCTGAGACCCGTCCTATAACATGAGATGTGATATCCAAATCCTTCCCCTTCCAAACCTGAGACCCTTCCTTTAGCATGAGGTGTGATATCCAGCTCCTCCCATTCCAATCCTGAGACCCTTCCGATAGCAGAGATGTGATATTTCAATGCTTATACCAAACCTGAGACCCTTCCCATAGCATGAGATGTGATATCCAACTCCTTCCCATTCCAATCCTGAGACCCTGCCTATAGCATGAGATGTGATATCCAAGTCCTTCCCATTCCAATCCTGAGACCCTTCCTATAGCATGTGATGTGATAACTCAATGCTTATACCAAACCTGAGACCCTTCCTATGGCATGAGATGTCATATACAACTCCTTCCCATTCCAACCCTGAGACCCTTCCTATAGCATGAGATATGATATCTCAATGCTTATACCAAACCTGAGACCCTTCCTATAGCATGAGATGTGATATCCAACTTCTTCCCATTCCAATCCTGAGACCCTTCCTATAGCATGAGATGTGATATCTCAATGCTTATACCAAACCTGAGACCCTTCCTATAGCTTGAGATGTGATATCCAACTCCTTCCCATTCCAATCCTGAGACCCTTCCTATAGCATGAGATGTGATATCTCAAGGCCCCTAATACCAAACCTGAGATCCTTCCTCTAACATGAAATGTGATGTCCAACTCCTTCCCCTTCCAAACCTGAGAGCCTTCCTATAGCATGAGATATGATATCCAAGTCCTTCCCATTCCAATCCTGAGACCCTTCCTATAGCTTGAGATGTGATATCCAACTCCTTCCCATTCCAATTCTGAGACCCTTCTTATACCATGAGACTTGATATCTCAATGCTTCTAATACCAAACCTGAGACCCGTCCTATAACATGAGATGTGATATCCAAATCCTTCCCCTTCCAAACCTTAGACCCTTCCTTTATCATGAGATGTGATATCCAACTCCTTCCCATTCCAATCCTGAGACCCTTCCGATATCATGAGATTTGTTATCTCAATGCTTCTAATATCAAACTTGAGACCCTCCCTATAGCATGAGATGTGACATCCAAGTCCTTCCCATTCCAATCCTGAGACCCTTCCTATAGCATGAGATGTGATATCTCAATGCTTCTAATACCAAACCTGAGACCCTTCCTATAACATGAGATGGGATATCCAACTCCTTCCCATTCCAATCCTGAGACCCTTCCGATAGCAGAGATGTGATATCTCAATGCTTATACCAAACCTGAGACCCTTCCTAAGGCCTGAGATGTCATATACAACTCCTTCCCATTCCAATCCTGAGACCCTTCCTATAGCATGAGATGTGATATCTCAATGCTTATACCAAATCTGAGACCCTTCCTATAGCATGAGATGTGAAATCCAACACCTTCCCATTCCAATCCTGAGACCCTTCCTATAGCATGAGAAGTGATATCTCCATGCTTATACCAAACCTGAGACCCTTCCTATAGCATGAGATGTGATATCCAAATCCTTCCCATTCCAATCTTGAGACCCTTCCTATAGCATGAGATGTGATATCTCAATGCTTAAACCAAACCTGAGAGCCTACCTATAGCATGAGATGTGATATCCAAGTCCATCCCATTCCAATCCTTAGACCCTTCCTACAGCATTCAATGTGATATCTCAATGATTCTAATACCAAACCAGAGACCCGTCCTTTAACATGAGATGGGATATCCAACTCCTTCCCATTTCAATCCTGAGCCACTCCTGATAGCAGAGATGTGATATCTCAATGCTTATACCAAACCTGAGACCCTTCCTATAACATGAGATGTGATATCCAACTCCTTCCCGTTCCAAACCTGAGACACTTCAAATAGCATATGTGATATCCAACTCCTTCCCATTCCAAACATGAGACCCTTCCTATAGCAAGAATGTAATATCCAACTCCTTCCCATTCCAAACCTGAGACCCTTCCTATAGCATGAGATGTTATAATTTAATGCTTCTAAAACCAAACCTGAGAACCATCCTATAACCTGTGAAATCCAAATCCTTCCCTTTCCAAACCTGAGACCCTTCCGATAGCATGAGATGTGATATCTCAATGCTTCTAAAACCAAACATGAGAACCATCCTATAACATGAGATGTGAAGTCCAAATCCTTCCCTTTCCAAACCTGAGACCCTTCCTATAGCTTGAGATGAAATATCAAACTCCTTCCCATTCCAATCCTGAGATAGCTTGAGATGTGATATCCAACTCCATCCCATTCCAATCCTGAGACCCTTCCGATAGCATGAGATGTGATAGCTCAATGCTTCTAATATCAAAACTGAGACCCTCCCAATAGTATGAGATGTGAATTCTAAGTCCTTCCCATTCCTATCCTGAGACCCTTCCGATAGCAGAGATGTGATATCTCAATGCTTATACCAAACCTGATGACCCTTCCTATGGCATTAGATGTGATATCCAACTCCTTCCCATTCCAATCCTGAGTTCCTTCCTATAGCATGAGATGTGATATCTCAATGCTTCTATCAAACCTGATACCCTTCCTTTAGCATGAGATGTGATATTCAACTCCTTCCCATTCCAATCCTGAGACCCTTCCTATAACATGAGACGTGATATCCAACTCCTTCCCATTCCAATCCTGAGACTCCTCCTATAGCATGAGATGTGATATCCAACTCCTTCCCATTCCAATCATGAGACCCTTCCTATAGCTTGAGATGTGATATCTCAATGCTTCTAATACCAAACCTGGGACCCGTCCTATAACATGAGATACGTCCTATAACATGAGATATGATATCCAAATCCTTCCCCTTCCAAACCTGAGACCCTTCCTTTAGCATGAGATGTGATATCCAACTCCTTCCCATTCCAATACTGAAACCCTTCCTATAGCATGAGATGTCATATCTCAATGTTTCTAATAGAAAACCTGAGACCCTTCCTATAGCAAGAGATGTGATATCCAAATCCTTCCCATTTCAATCTTGAGACCCTTCCTATAACATGAGATGTGATATCCAACTCCTACCCATTCCAACCTGAGACCCTTCCTATAGCATGAGAAGGGATATCCAATTCCTTCCCAATCCAATCCTTAGACCCTTCCGATAGCAGAGATGTGATATCTCAATGCTTATACCAAACCTGAGACCCTTCCTTTAGCATGAGATGTGATATCCAAATCCTTCACATTCCAATCCTGAGACCCTTCCTATAGCATGAGATGTGATATCTCAATGCTTCTAATACAAAACCTGAGATCCTTCCTATAACATGAGATGTGATATCCAAGTCCTTCCCATTCCAATCCTGAGACCCTTCCTATAACATGAGATGTGATATCCAACTCCTTCTATTCCAACCTGAGACCCTTCCTATAACATGAGACGTGATATCCAACTCCTTCCCAATCCAATCCTTAGACCCTTCCGATAGCAGAGATGTGATATCTCAATGCTTATACCAAACCTGATGACCCTTCCTATGGCATTAGATGTGATATCCAACTCCTTCCCATTCCAATCCTGAGTTCCTTCCTATAGCATGAGATGTGATATCTGAATGCTTCTATCAAACCTGATACCCTTCCTTTAGCATGAGATGTGATATTCAACTCCTTCCCATTCCAATCCTGAGACCCTTCCTATAACATGAGACGTGATATCCAACTCCTTCCCATTCCAATCCTGAGACTCCTCCTATAGCATGAGATGTGATATCTCAATGCTTCTAATACCAGACCTGGGACCGGTCCTATAACATGAGATATGATATCCAAATCCTTCCCCTTCCAAACCTGAGACCCTTCCTATAGCAAGAGATGTGATATCCAATTCCTTCCCATTCCAATCCTGAGACCCTTCCTATAACGAGATGTGATATCCAACTCCTTCCCATTCCAACCTGAGACCCTTCCTGTAGCATGAGAAGGGAGATCCAACTCCTTCCCATTCCAATCGTGAGACCCTTCCTATACCATGAGATGTGATATCTCAATGCTTCTAATACCAAACCTGGGACCCGTCCTATAACATGAGATACGTCCTATAACATGAGATATGATATCCAAATCCTTCCCCTTCCAAACCTGAGACCCTTCCTTTAGCATGAGATGTGATATCCAAATCCTTCCCATTCCAATACTGAAACCCTTCCTATAGCATGAGATGTCATATCACAATGTTTCTAATAGAAAACCTGAGACCCTTCCTATAGCAAGAGATGTGATATCCAAATCCTTCCCATTTCAATCTTGAGACCCTTCCTATAACATGAGATGTGATATCCAACTCCTACCCATTCCAACCTGAGACCCTTCCTATAGCATGAGAAGGGATATCCAATTCCTTCCCAATCCAATCCTTAGACCCTTCCGATAGCAGAGATGTGATATCTCAATGCTTATACCAAACCTGAGACCCTTCCTTTAGCATGAGATGTGATATCCAAATCCTTCACATTCCAATCCTGAGACCCTTCCTATAGCATGAGATGTGATATCTCAATGCTTCTAATACAAAACCTGAGATCCTTCCTATAACATGAGATGTGATATCCAAGTCCTTCCCATTCCAATCCTGAGACCCTTCCTATAACATGAGATGTGATATCCAACTCCTTCTATTCCAACCTGAGACCCTTCCTATAGCATGAGATGGGATATCCAACTCCTTCCAAATCCAATCCTGATACCCTTCCGATAGCATGAGATGTGATATCCCAATGCTTCTACAAAACCTGAGACCCATACCATGGCATGAGATGTGATATCAAACTCCCGTCCTATACCATGAGACTTGATATCTCAATGCTTCTAATACCAAACCTGAGACCGGTCCAATAACATGAGATGTGATATCCAAATCCTTCCCCTTCCAAACCTTAGACCCTTCCTTTATCATGAGATGTGATATCCAAGTCCTTCCCATTCCATTCCTGAGACCCTTCCTATAGCATGAGATGTGATATCTCAATGCTTCTAATACCAAACCTCAGATCCTTCCAATAACATGAGATGTGATGTCCAAATCCTTCCCCTTCCAAACCTTAGACCCTCCCTTTAGCATGAGATGTGATATCCAACTCCTTCCCATTCCAATCCCGAGACCCTTCTGATGGCATGAGATGTCATATCTCAATGCCTCTAATACCAAACCTGAGATCCTACCTCTAACATGAGATGTGATATCAAACTCCTTCCCATTCCAAACCTGAGACCCTTCCGATAGCATGAGATGTGATATTTCAATGCTTCTAAAACCAAACATGAGAACCATCCTATAACATGAGATGTGAAATCCAAATCATTCCCTTTCCAAACCTGAGGCCCTTCCTATAGCTTGAGATGTGATATCAAACTCCTTCCCATTCAATGTGATATCCAACTCCTTCCCATTCCAATCCTGGGACCCTTCCTATACCATGAGATGTGATATTTCAATGCTTCTAATACCAAACCTGAGACCCGTCCTAAAACATGAGATGTGAGATCCAAATCCTTCCCCTTCCAGACCTGAGACCTTTCCTTTAGCATGAGATGTGATATCCAACTCCTTCCCATTCCAAACCTGAGACCCTTCCCATAGCATGAGATGTGATATCTCAATGCTTCTAAAACCAAACATGAGAACCATCCTATAACATGAGATGTGAAATCCAACTCCTTCCCATTCCAAACCTGATACCCTTCCTATAGCATGAGATGTGATATCCAATTCCTTCCCATCCCAATCCTGAGACACCTCCGATAGCAGAGATGTGAAATCTCAATGCTTATACCAAACCTGAGACTCTTAATATAACATGAGATGTGATATCTAACTCCTTCCCGTTCCAAACCTGAGACCCTTCCTATAGCATGAGATGCAATATCCAACTCCTTCCCATTCCAATCCTGAGACCCTTCCCATAGCATGAGATGTGATATCTCAATGCTTCTAATACCAAACCTGTGATCCTTCCTATAACAAGAGATGTGATATCCAAATCCTTCCCCTTCCAAATCTGAGACCCTCCCTTTAGCATGAGATGTGATATCTCAATGCCTCTAATACCAAACCTGAGATCCTTCCGATAGCATGAGATGTGATATCTCAATGCTTCTAATACCAAACCTAAGATCCTTCCTATAACATGAGATGTAATATCCAAATCCTTCCCCTTCCATTCCTGAGACCCTCCTTTTAGCATGAGATGTTATATCCAACTCCTTCCCATTCCAATCCTGAGACCCTTCTGATAGCATGAGATGTGATATCTCAATGCTCTAATACCAAACCTGAGATCCTACATCTAACATGAAATGTGATATCCAACTCCTTCCCTTTCCAAACGTGAGACCCTCCCTATAGAATGAGATGTGATATCCAAGTCCTTCCCATTCCAATCCTGAGACCCTTCCTATAGCATGAGATGTGATATCTCAATGCTTCTAATACCAAACCTGAGACCCTTCCTATAACGTAAGATGGGATATCCAACTCCTTCCCATTCCAATCCTGAGACCCTTCCGATAGCAGAGATGTGATATCTCAATGCTTATACCAAACCTGAGACCCTTCCTGTGGCATGAGATGTCATATACAACTCCTTCCCATTCCAATCCTGAGACCCTTCCTATAGCATGAGATGTGATATCTCAATACTTATACCAAACCTGAGACCCTTCCTATAGCATGAGATGTGATATCCAACTCCTTCCTATTCCAATCCTGAGACCCTTCCTATAACATGAGATGTTATGTCTCAATGCTTCTAATACCAAACCTGAGATCCTTCCTATGGCATGAGATGTCATATAAAACTCCTTCCCATTCCAATCCTGAGACCCTTCCCATAGCATGAGATGTGATATCGAACTCCTTCCCATTCCAATCCTGCGACCCTTCCTATAGCATGAGATTTGATATCTCAATGCTTCTAATACCAAACCTGAGATCCTTCCGATAGCATGAGATGTGATATCTGAATGCTTCTAATACCAAACCTGAGATCATTCCTATAACACGAGATGTAATATCCAAATCCTTCCCCTTCCAAACCTGAGACCCTCCCTTTAGCATGAGATGTGATATTCAACTACTTCCCATTCCAATCCTGAGACCCTTCCTATAGCATGAGATGTGATGTCTCAATGCTTCTAATACCAAACCTGAGATCCTTCCTATAACATGAGATGTGATATCCAACTCCTTCCCATTCCAATCCTGAGACACTTCCTATAGCATGAGAAGTGATATCTCCATGCTTATACCAAACCCGAGACCCTTCCTATAGCATGAGATGTGATATCCAAATCCTTCCCATTCCAATCCTGAGACCCTTCCTATAGCATGAGATGTGATATCTCAATGCTTATACCAAACCTGAGAGCCTACCTATAGCATGAGATGTGATATCCAACTCCTTCCCGTTCCAAACCTGAGACCCTTCCTATAGCATATGTGATATCCAACTCCTTCCCATTCCAAACATGAGACCCTTCCTATAGCAAGAATGTAATATCCAACTCCTACCCATTCCAATCCTGAGACCATTCCTATAGCATGAGATGTGATATCTCAATGCTTCTAATACCAAACCTGAGATACTTCCTATGACATGAGATGTGATATCCAATTCCTTCCCATTCCAAACCTGAGATCCTTCCTACAGCATGCGATGTGATATCTCAATGCTTCAAATACCAAACCTGAGACCCGTCCTATAACATGAGATGGGATATCCAACTCCTTCCCGTTCCAAACCTGATACCCTTCCTGTAGCATGAGATGTGATATCCAACTCCTTCCCATCCCAATCCTGAGACACCTCCGATAGCAGAGATGTGATATCTCAATGCTTATACCAAACCTGAGACTCTTCCTTTAACATGAGATATGATATCCAACTCCTTCCCGTTCCAAACCTGAGACCCTTCCTATTGCATGAGATGTGATATCCAACTCCTTCCCATTCCAATCCTGAGACCCTTCTGATAGCATGAGATGTGATATCTCAATGCTTCTAATACCAAACCTGTGATCCTTCCTATAGCATGAGATGTGATATCCAACTCCTTCCAATTCCAATCCTGAGACCCTTCCTACAGCATGAGATGTGATATCTCAATGCTTCTAATACAAAACCTGAGACCCTTCCTATAACATGAGATGGGAATATCCAACTCCTTCCCATTCCAATCCTGAGACCCTTCCGATAGCAGAGATGTGATATCTCAATGCTTATACCAAACCTGAGATCCTTCCTATAACATGAGATGTGATATCCAACTCCTTCCCTTTCCAATCCTGAGACCCTTCCTATAGTATGAGATGTGATATCTCACTGCTTATACCAAACCTGAGACCCTTCCTATAGCATGAGATGTGATATCCAACTCCTTCCCATTCCAATCCTGAGACCCTTCCTATAGCATGAGATGTGATATCTCAATGCTTCTAATATCAAACTTGAGACCCTCCCTATAGCATGAGATGTGATATCCAAGTCCTTCCCATTCCAATCCTGAGACACTTCCTATAGCATGATATGTGATATCCAATGCTTCTAATACCAAACCTGAGACTCTTCCTATAACATGAGATGGGATATCCAACTCCTTCCCATTCCAATCCTGAGACCCTTCCGATAGCAGAGATGTGATATCTCAATGCTTATACGAAACCTGAGACCCTTCCTACGGCATGAGATGTCATATACAACTCCTTCCCATTCCAATCCTGAGACCCTTCCTATAGCATGAGATGTGATATCTCAATGCTTATACCAAACCTGAGACCCTTCCTATAGCATGAGATGTGATATCCAACTCCTTCCCATTCCAATCCTGAGACCCTTCCTATAGCATGAGATGTGATGTCTCAATGCTTCTAATACCAAACCTGAGATCCTTCCTATAACATGAGATGTGATATCCAACTCCTTCCATTCCAATCCTGAGACCCTTCCTATAGCATGAGATGTTATATCTCAATACTTATACCAATCCTGAGACCCTTCCTATAGCATGAGATGTGAAACCCAACTCCTTCCCTTTCCAAATCTGAGAGCCTATCTATAGCATGAGATGTGATATCCAAGTCCTTCCCATTCCAATCCTTAGACCCTTCCTGCAGCGTGCAATATGATATCTCAATGATTCTAATAACAAACCTGAGACCCGTCCTATAACATGAGATGGGATATCCAACTCCTTCCCATTCCAATCTTGAGACACTTCTGATAGCAGAGATGTGATATCTCACTGCTTATATCAAACCTGAGACCCTTCCTATAACATGAGATCGGATATCCAACTCCTTCCCGTTCCAAACCTGAGACCCTTCCTATAGCATATGTGATATCCAACTCCTTCCCATTCCAAACATGAGACCCTTCCTATAGCAAGAATGTAATATCCAACTCCTTCCCATTCCAACCCTGAGACCATTCCTATAGCATGAGATGTGATATCTCAATGCTTCTAATACCAAACCTGAGATCCTTCCTATGACATGAGATGTGATATCCAATTCCTCCCCATTCCAAACCTGAGAACCTTCCTACAGCATGCAATGTGATGTCTCAATGCTTCTAATACCAAACCTGAGATCTTTCCTATAACATGAGATGTGATATCCAACTCCTTCCCATTCCAATCCTGAGACCCTTCCTATAGCATGAGATGTGATATCTCAATGCTTATACCAAACCTGAGACCCTTCCTATAGCTTGAGATGTGATATCCAACTCCTTCCCATTCCAATCCTGAGACCCTTCCTATAGCATGAGATGTGATATCTCAAGGCCTCTAATACCAAACCTGAGATCCTTCCTCTAACATGAAATGTGATATCCAACTCCTTCCCCTTCCAAACCTGAGAGCCTTCCTATAGCATGAGATATGATATCCAAGTCCTTCCCATTCCAATCCTGAGACCCTTCCTATAACATGAAATGTGATATCCAACTCCATCCCATTCCAACCTGAGACCTTTCCTATAGCATGAGATGGGATATCCAACTCCTTCCAAATCCAATACTGATACCATTCCGATAGCATGAGATGTGATATCCCAATGCTTCTACCAAATCTGAGACCCATACTATGGCATGAGATGTGATATCAAACTCCTTCCCATTCCAATCCTGAGACCCTTCCTATAGCTTGAGATGTGATATCCAACTTCTTCCCATTCCAATTCTGAGACCCTTCCTATACCATGAGACTTAATATCTCAATGCTTCTAATACCAAACCTGAGACCCGTCCTATAACATGAGATGTCATATCCAAATCCTTCCCCTTCCAAACCTTAGACCCTTCCTTTATCATGAGATGTGATATCCAACTCCTTCCCATTCCAATCCTGAGACCCTTCCGATATCATGACATTTGTTATCTCAATGCTTCTAATATCAAACTTGAGACCCTCCCTATAGCATGAGATGTGACATCCAAGTCCTCCCCATTCCAATCCTGAGACCCTTCCTATAGCATGAGATGTGATATCTCAATGCTTCTAATACCAAACCTGAGACCCTTCCTATAACATGAGATGGGATATCCAACTCAGATGGGATATCCAACTCCTTCCCATTCCAATCCTGAGACCCTTCCGATAGCAGAGATGTGATATCTCAATGCTTATATCAAACCTGAGACCCTTCCTATGGCCTGAGATGTCATATACAACTCCTTCCCATTCCAATCCTGAGACCGTTGCTATAGCATGAGATGTGATATCTCAATGCTTATACCAAATCTGAGATCCTTCCTATAATATGAGATGTGATTTCCAAATCCTTCCCCTTCCAAACCTGAGACCCTCCCTTTAGCATGAGATGTGATATCCAACTCCTTCCCATTCCATTCCTGAGACCCTTCTGATAGCATGAGATGTGATATCTCAATGCCTCTAATACCAAACCTGAGATCCTACCTCTAACATGAAATGTGATATCCATCTCCTTCCCTTTCCAAACCTGAGACCCTGCCTATAGCATGATATGCGATATCCAAGTCCTTCCCATTCCAATCCTGAGACCCTTCCTATAGCATGTGATGTGATATCTCAATGCTTATACCAAACCTGAGACCCTTCCTATGGCATGAGATGGCATATACAACTCCTTCCCATTCCAATCCTGAGACCCTTCCTATAGCATGAGATGTGATATCTCAATGCTTATACCAAACCTGAGACCCTTCCTATAGCATGAGATGTGATATCCAACTTCTTCCCATTCCAATCCTGAGACCCTTCCTATAGCATGAGATGTGATATCTCAATGCTTATACCAAACCTGAGACCCTTCACATAGCTTGAGATGTGATATCCAACTCCTTCCCATTCCAATCCTGAGACCCTTCCTATAGCATGAGATATGATATCCAAGTCCTTCCCATTCCAATCCTGAGACCCTTCCGATATCATGAGATGTGATATCTCAATGCTTATACCAAATCTGAGACACTTCCTATGGCCTGAGATGTCATATACAACTCCTTCCCATTCCAATCCTGAGACCCTTCCTATAGCATGAGATGTGATATCTCAATGCTTATACCAAACCTGAGACCCTTCCTATAGCATAAGATGTGATATCCAAATCCTTCCCATTCCAATCCTGAGACCCTTCCTATAGCATGAGATGTGATATCTCAATGCTTATACCAAACCTGAGACCCTTCCTATAGCATGAGATGGGATGTCCAACTCCTTCCCATTTCAATCCTGAGAACCTTCCTATAGCATGAGATGTGATGTCTCAATGCTTCTAATACCAAACCTGAGATCCTTCCTATAACATGAGATGTGATATCCAACTCCTTCCCATTCCAATCCTGAGACCCTTATGATAGCATGAGATGTGATATCTCAATGCCTCTTATACCAAACCTGAGATCCTTCCGATAGCATGAGATGTGATATCTTAATGCTTCTAATACCAAACCTGAGATCCTTCCTATAATATGATGTGATTTCCAAATCCTTCCCCTTCCAAACCTGAGACTCTCCCTTTAGCATGAAATGTGATATCCAACTCCTTCCCATTCCAATCCTGAGACCCTTCTGATAGCATGAGATGTGATATCTCAATGCCTCTAATACCAAACCTGAGATCCTACCTCTAACATGAAATGTGATATCCATCTCCTTCCCTTTCCAAACCGAGACCCTGCCTATTGCATGAGATGTGATATCCAAGTCCTTCCCATTCCAATCCTGAGACCCTTCTTATAGCATGTGATGTGATATCTCAATGCTTATACCAAACCTGAGACCCTTCCTATGGCATGAGATGTCATATACAACTCCTTCCCATTCCAACCCTGAGACCCTTCCTATAGCATGAGATGTGATATCTCAATGCTTATACCAAACCTGAGACCCTTCCTATAGCATGAGATGTGATATCCAACTTCTTCCCATTCCAATCCTGAGACCCTTCCTATAGCATGAGATGTGATATCTCAATGCTTATACCAAACCTGAGACCCTTCCTATAGCATAAGATGTGATATCTCAATGCTTATACCAAACCTGAGACCCTTCCTATAGCATGAGATGTGATATCCAACTCCTTCCCATTCCAATCCTGAGACCCTTCCTATAGCATGAGATGTGATATCTCAATGCTTATACCAAACCTGAGACCCTTCCTATAGCATGAGATGTGATATCCAACTCCTTCCCATTCCAATCCTGAGACCCTTCCTATATCATGAGATGTGATGTCTCAATGCTTCTAATACCAAACCTGAGATCCTTCCTATAACATGAGATGTGATATCCAACTCCTTCCCATTCCAATCCTGAGACCCTTCCTATAGCATGAGATGTGATATCTCAATGCCTCTTATACCAAACCTGAGATCCTTCCGATAGCATGAGATGTGATATCTCAATGCTTCTAATACCAAACCTGAGATCCTTCCTATAATATGAGATGTGATTTCCAAATCCTTCCCCTTCCAAACCTGAGACCCTCCCTTTAGCATGAAATGTGATATCCAACTCCTTCCCATTCCAATCCTGAGACCCTTCTGATAGCATGAGATGTGATATCTCAATGCCTCTAATACCAAACCTGAGATCCTACCTCTAACATGAAATGTGATATCCATCTCCATCCCTTTCCAAACCTGAGACCCTGCCTATAGCATGAGATGTGATATCCAAGTCCTTCCCATTCCAATCCTGAGACCCTTCCTATAGCATGTGATGTGATATCTCAATGCTTATACCAAACCTGAGACCCTTCCTATGGCATGAGATGTCATATACAACTCCTTCCCATTCCAACCCTGAGACCCTTCCTATAGCATGAGATGTGATATCTCAATGCTTATACCAAACCTGAGACCCTTCCTATAGCATGAGATGTGATATCCAACTTCTTCCCATTCCAATCCTGAGACCCTTCCTATAGCATGAGATGTGATATCTCAATGTTTATACCAAACCTGAGACCCTTCCTATAGCTTGAGATGTGATATCCAACTCCTTCCCATTCAATCCTGAGACCCTTCCTATAGCATGAGATGTGATATCTCAAGGCCCCTAATACCAAACCTGAGATCCTTCCTCTAACATGAAATGTGATATCCAACTCCTTCCCCTTCCAAACCTGAGAGCCTTCCTATAGCATGAGATATGATATCCAAGTCCTTCCCATTCCAATCCTGAGACCCTTCCTATAACATGAAATGTGATATCCAACTCCTTCCCATTCTAACCTGAGACCCTTCCTATAGCATGAGATGGGATATCCAACTCCTTCCAAATCCAATACTGATACCCTTCCGATAGCATGAGATGTGATATCCCAATGCTTCTACCAAACCTGAGACCCATACTATGGCATGAGATGTGATATCAAACTCCTTCCCATTCCAATCCTGAGACGCTTCCTATAACTTGAGATGTGATATCCAACTCCTTCCCATTCCAATTCTGAGACCCTTCTTATACCATGAGACTTGATATCTCAATGCTTCTAATACCAAACCTGAGACCGTCCTATAACATGAGATGTGATATCCAAATCCTTCCCCTTCCAAACCTTAGACCCTTCCTTTATCATGAGATGTGATATCTCAATGCTTCTAATACCAAACCTGAGACCCTTCCTATAACATGAGATGGGATATCCAACTCCTTCCCATTCCAATCCTGAGACCCTTCCGATAGCAGAGATGTGATATCTCAATGCTTATACCAAACCTGAGACCCTTCCTAAGGCCTGAGATGTCATATACAACTCCTTCCCATTCCAATCCTGAGACCCTTCCTATAGCATGAGATGTGATATCTCAATGCTTATACCAAATCTGAGACCCTTCCTATAGCATGAGATGTGATATCCAACACCTTCCCATTCCAATCCTGAGACCCTTCCTATAGCATGAGAAGTGATATCTCCATGCTTATACCAAACCTGAGACCCTTCCTATAGCATGAGATGTGATATCCAAATCCTTCCCATTCCAATCCTGAGACCCTTCCTATAGCATGAGATGTGATATCTCAATGATTATACCAAACCTGAGAGCCTACCTATAGCATGAGATGTGATATCCAAGTCCATCCCATTCCAATCCTTAGACCCTTCCTACAGCATGTGATGTGATATCTCAATGATTCTAATACCAAACCAGAGACCCGTCCTTTAACATGAGATGGGATATCCAACTCCTTCCCATTCCAATCCTGAGCCACTCCTGATAGCAGAGATGTGATATCTCAATGCTTATACCAAACCTGAGACCCTTCCTATAACATGAGATGTGATATCCAACTCCTTCCCGTTCCAAACCTGAGACACTTCCTATAGCATATGTGATATCCAACTCCTTCCCATTCCAAACATGAGACCCTTCCTATAGCAAGAATGTAATATCCACCTCCTACCCATTCCAATCCTGAGACCATTCCTATAGCATGAGATGTGATATATCAATGCTTCTAATACCAAACCTGAGATCCTTCCTATGACATGAGATGTGATATCCATATCCTTCCCATTCCAATCTTGAGACCCTTCCTATAGCAAGAGATGTGATATCCAAATCCTTCCCATTCCAATCCTGAGACCCTTCCTATAACATGAGATGTGATATTCAACTCCTTCCCATTCCAACTTGAGACACTTCCTATAGCATGAGAAGGGATATCCAACTCCTTCCCAATCCAATCCTGAGAACCTTCCGATAGTAGAGATGTGATATCTCAATGCTTATACCAAACCTGAGACCCTTCCTATGGCATGAGATGTGATATCCAACTCCTTGCCATTCAAATCCTGAGACCCTTCCTATAGCATGAGATGTGATTTCTCAATGCTTCTACCAAACCTGAGACCCTTCCTTTAGCATGAGATGTGATATCCAAATCCTTCACATTCCAATCCTGAGACCCTTCCTATAGCATGAGATGTGATATCTCAATGCTTCTAATACCAAACCTGAGATCCTTCCTATAACATGAGATGTGATATCCAATTCCTTCCCATTCCAAACCTGAGACCCTTCCTATTGGATGAGATGTGATATCCAACTCCTTCCCATTCCAACCCTGAGACCCTTCCTATACCATGAGATGTGATATCTCAATGCTTCTAATACCAAACCTGGGAACCGTCCTATAACATGAGATGTGATATTTCAATGTTTCTAATAAAAAACCTGAGACCCTTCCTATAACATGAGATGTGATATCCAATTCCTTCCCATTCCAAACCTGAGACCCTTCCTATTGGATGAGATGTGATATCCAAATCCTTCCCCTTCCAAACCTGAGACCCTTCCTTTAGCATGAGATGTGATATCCAAATACTTCCCATTCCAATCCTAAAACCCTTCCTATAGCATGAGATTTGATATCTCAATGTTTCTAATAAAAAACCTGAGACCCTTCCTATAGCAAGAGATGTGATATCCAAATCCTTCCCATTCCAATCCTGAGACCCTTCCTGTATATAACATGAGATGTGATATCCAACTCCTTCCCATTCCAACCTGAGACCCTTCCTATAGCATGAGATGTGATATCCAACTCCTTACCATTCAAATCCTGAGACCCTCCCTATAACAAGAGATGTCATATCCAACTCCTTCCCATTCCAAACCTGAGACCCTTCCTATAACATGAGATGTGATATCCAACTCCTTCCCATTCCAAACCTGAGACCCTTCCGATAGCATGAGCTGTGATATCTCAATGCTTCAAAAACCAAACATGAGAACCATCCTATAACATGAGATGTGAAATCCAAATCCTTCCCTTCCCAAACCTGAGACTCTTCCTATAGCATGAGATGTGATATCTCAATGCTTCTACCAAACCTGAAACCCTTCCTATAGCATGAGATGTGATAACTCAATGCTTATACCAAACCTGAGACCCTTCCTATGGCATGAGATGTCATATACAACTCCTTCCCATTCCAACCCTGAGACCCTTCCTATAGCATGAGATGTGATATCTCAATGCTTATACCAAACCTGAGACCCTTCCTATAGCATGAGATGTGATATCCAACTTCTTCCCATTCCAATCCTGAGACCCTTCCTATAGCATGAGATGTGATATCACAATGCTTCTAATACCAAACCTGAGACCCGTCCTATAACATGAGATGTGATATCCAAATCCTTCCCCTTCCAAACCTGAGACCCTTCCTTTAGCATGAGGTGTGATATCCAGCTCCTCCCATTCCAATCCTGAGACCCTTCCGATAGCAGAGATGTGATATTTCAATGCTTATACCAAACCTGAGACCCTTCCCATAGCATGAGATGTGATATCCAACTCCTTCCATTCCAATCCTGAGACCCTGCCTATAGCATGAGATGTGATATCCAAGTCCTTCCCATTCCAATCCTGAGACCCTTCCTATAGCATGTGATGTGATAACTCAATGCTTATACCAAACCTGAGACCCTTCCTATGGCATGAGATGTCATATACAACTCCTTCCCATTCCAACCCTGAGACCCTTCCTATAGCATGAGATGTGATATCTCAATGCTTATACCAAACCTGAGACCCTTCCTATAGCATGAGATGTGATATCCAACTTCTTCCCATTCCAATCCTGAGACCCTTCCTATAGCATGAGATGTGATATCTCAATGCTTATACCAAACCTGAGACCCTTCCTATAGCTTGAGATGTGATATCCAACTCCTTCCCATTCCAATCCTGAGACCCTTCCTATAGCATGAGATGTGATATCTCAAGGCCCCTAATACCAAACCTGAGATCCTTCCTCTAACATGAAATGTGATATCCAACTCCTTCCCCTTCCAAACCTGAGAGCCTTCGTATAGCATGAGATATGATATCCAAGTCCTTCCCATTCCAATCCTGAGACCCTTCCTATAACATGAAATGTGATATCCAACTCCTTCCCATTCTAACCTGAGACCCTTCCTATAGCATGAGATGGGATATCCAACTCCTTCCAAATCCAATACTGATACCCTTCCGATAGCATGAGATGTGATATCCCAATGCTTCTACCAAACCTGAGACCCATACTATGGCATGAGATGTGATATCAAACTCCTTCCCATTCCAATCCTGAGACGCTTCCTATAGCTTGAGATGTGATATCCAACTCCTTCCCATTCCAATTCTGAGACCCTTCTTATACCATGAGACTTGATATCTCAATGCTTCTAATACCAAACCTGAGACCCGTCCTATGACATGAGATGTGATATCCAAATCCTTCCCCTTCCAAACCTTAGACCCTTCCTTTATCATGAGATGTGATATCCAACTCCTTCCCATTCCAATCCTGAGACCCTTCCGATATCATGAGATTTGTTATCTCAATGCTTCTAATATCAAACTTGAGACCCTCCCTATAGCATGAGATGTGACATCCAAGTCCTTCCCATTCCAATCCTGAGACCCTTCCTATAGCATGAGATGTGATATCTCAATGCTTCTAATACCAAACCTGAGACCCTTCCTATAACATGAGATGGGATATCCAACTCCTTCCCATTCCAATCCTGAGACCCTTCCGATAGCAGAGATGTGATATCTCAATGCTTATACCAAACCTGAGACCCTTCCTAAGGCCTGAGATGTCATATACAACTCCTTCCCATTCCAATCCTGAGACCCTTCCTATAGCATGAGATGTGATATCTCAATGCTTATACCAAATCTGAGACCCTTCCTATAGCATGAGATGTGATATCCAACACCTTCCCATTCCAATCCTGAGACCCTTCCTATAGCATGAGAAGTGATATCTCCATGCTTATACCAAACCTGAGACCCTTCCTATAGCATGAGATGTGATATCCATATCCTTCCCATTCCAATCCTGAGACCCTTCCTATAGCAAGAGATGTGATATCCAAATCCTTCCCATTCCAATCCTGAGACCCTTCCTATAACATGAGATGTGATATTCAACTCCTTCCCATTCCAACTTGAGACACTTCCTATAGCATGAGAAGGGATATCCAACTCCTTCCCAATCCAATCCTGAGAACCTTCCGATAGCAGAGATGTGATATCTCAATGCTTATACCAAACCTGAGACCCTTCCTATGGCATGAGATGTGATATCCAACTCCTTGCCATTCAAATCCTGAGACCCTTCCTATAGCATGAGATGTGATTTCTCAATGCTTCTACCAAACCTGAGACCCTTCCTTTAGCATGAGATGTGATATCCAAATCCTTCACATTCCAATCCTGAGACCCTTCCTATAGCATGAGATGTGATATCTCAATGCTTCTAATACCAAACCTGAGATCCTTCCTATAACATGAGATGTGATATCCAATTCCTTCCCATTCCAAACCTGAGACCCTTCCTATTGGATGAGATGTGATATCCAACTCCTTCCCATTCCAACCCTGAGACCCTTCCTATACCATGAGATGTGATATCTCAATGCTTCTAATACCAAACCTGGGAACCGTCCTATAACATGAGATGTGATATCTCAATGTTTCTAATAAAAAACCTGAGACCCTTCCTATAACATGAGATGTGATATCCAATTCCTTCCCATTCCAAACCTGAGACCCTTCCTATTGGATGAGATGTGATATCCAAATCCTTCCCCTTCCAAACCTGAGACCCTTCCTTTAGCATGAGATGTGATATCCAAATACTTCCCATTCCAATCCTAAAACCCTTCCTATAGCATGAGATTTGATATCTCAATGTTTCTAATAAAAAACCTGAGACCCTTCCTATAGCAAGAGATGTGATATCCAAATCCTTCCCATTCCAATCCTGAGACCCTTCCTGTATATAACATGAGATGTGATATCCAACTCCTTCCCATTCCAACCTGAGACCCTTCCTATAGCATGAGATGTGATATCCAACTCCTTACCATTCAAATCCTGAGACCCTCCCTATAACAAGAGATGTCATATCCAACTCCTTCCCATTCCAAACCTGAGACCCTTCCTATAACATGAGATGTGATATCCAACTCCTTCCCATTCCAAACCTGAGACCCTTCCGATAGCATGAGCTGTGATATCTCAATGCTTCAAAAACCAAACATGAGAACCATCCTATAACATGAGATGTGAAATCCAAATCCTTCCCTTCCCAAACCTGGGACTCTTCCTATAGCATGAGATGTGATATCTCAATGCTTCTACCAAACCTGAAACCCTTCCTATAGCATGAGATGTGATAACTCAATGCTTATACCAAACCTGAGACCCTTCCTATGGCATGAGATGTCATATACAACTCCTTCCCATTCCAACCCTGAGACCCTTCCTATAGCATGAGATGTGATATCTCAATGCTTATACCAAACCTGAGACCCTTCCTATAGCATGAGATGTGATATCCAACTCCTTCCCATTCCAATCCTGAGACCCTTCTGATAGCATGAGATGTGATATCTCAATGCCTCTAATACCAAACCTGAGATCCTACCTCTAACATGAAATGTGATATCCATCTCCTTCCCTTTCCAAACCGAGACCCTGCCTATAGCATGAGATGTGATATCCAAGTCCTTCCCATTCCAATCCTGAGACCCTTCTTATAGCATGTGATGTGATATCTCAATGCTTATACCAAACCTGAGACCCTTCCTATGGCATGAGATGTCATATACAACTCCTTCCCATTCCAACCCTGAGACCCTTCCTATAGCATGAGATGTGATATCTCAATGCTTATACCAAACCTGAGACCCTTCCTATAGCATGAGATGTGATATCCAACTTCTTCCCATTCCAATCCTGAGACCCTTCCTATAGCATGAGATGTGATATCTCAATGCTTATACCAAACCTGAGACCCTTCCTATAGCATAAGATGTGATATCTCAATGCTTATACCAAACCTGAGACCCTTCCTATAGCATGAGATGTGATATCCAACTCCTTCCCATTCCAATCCTGAGACCCTTCCTATAGCATGAGATGTGATATCTCAATGCTTATACCAAACCTGAGACCCTTCCTATAGCATGAGATGTGATATCCAACTCCTTCCCATTCCAATCCTGAGACCCTTCCTATAGCATGAGATGTGATGTCTCAATGCTTCTAATACCAAACCTGAGATCCTTCCTATAACATGAGATGTGATATCCAACTCCTTCCCATTCCAATCCTGAGACCCTTCCTATAGCATGAGATGTGATATCTCAATGCCTCTTATACCAAACCTGAGATCCTTCCGATAGCATGAGATGTGATATCTCAATGCTTCTAATACCAAACCTGAGATCCTTCCTATAATATGAGATGTGATTTCCAAATCCTTCCCCTTCCAAACCTGAGACCCTCCCTTTAGCATGAAATGTGATATCCAACTCCTTCCCATTCCAATCCTGAGACCCTTCTGATAGCATGAGATGTGATATCTCAATGCCTCTAATACCAAACCTGAGATCCTACCTCTAACATGAAATGTGATATCCATCTCCATCCCTTTCCAAACCTGAGACCCTGCCTATAGCATGAGATGTGATATCCAAGTCCTTCCCATTCCAATCCTGAGACCCTTCCTATAGCATGTGATGTGATATCTCAATGCTTATACCAAACCTGAGACCCTTCCTATGGCATGAGATGTCATATACAACTCCTTCCCATTCCAACCCTGAGACCCTTCCTATAGCATGAGATGTGATATCTCAATGCTTATACCAAACCTGAGACCCTTCCTATAGCATGAGATGTGATATCCAACTTCTTCCCATTCCAATCCTGAGACCCTTCCTATAGCATGAGATGTGATATCTCAATGCTTATACCAAACCTGAGACCCTTCCTATAGCTTGAGATGTGATATCCAACTCCTTCCCATTCAATCCTGAGACCCTTCCTATAGCATGAGATGTGATATCTCAAGGCCCCTAATACCAAACCTGAGATCCTTCCTCTAACATGAAATGTGATATCCAACTCCTTCCCCTTCAAAACCTGAGAGCCTTCCTATAGCATGAGATATGATATCCAAGTCCTTCCCATTCCAATCCTGAGACCCTTCCTATAACATGAAATGTGATATCCAACTCCTTCCCATTCTAACCTGAGACCCTTCCTATAGCATGAGATGGGATATCCAACTCCTTCCAAATCCAATACTGATACCCTTCCGATAGCATGAGATGTGATATCCCAATGCTTCTACCAAACCTGAGACCCATACTATGGCATGAGATGTGATATCAAACTCCTTCCCATTCCAATCCTGAGACGCTTCCTATAACTTGAGATGTGATATCCAACTCCTTCCCATTCCAATTCTGAGACACTTCTTATACCATGAGACTTGATATCTCAATGCTTCTAATACCAAACCTGAGACCCGTCCTATAACATGAGATGTGATATCCAAATCCTTCCCCTTCCAAACCTTAGACCCTTCCTTTATCATGAGATGTGATATCCAACTCCTTCCCATTCCAATCCTGAGACCCTTCCGATATCATGAGATTTGTTATCTCAATGCTTCTAATATCAAACTTGAGACCCTCCCTATAGCATGAGATGTGACATCCAAGTCCTTCAAATTCCAATCCTGAGACCCTTCCTATAGCATGAGATGTGATATCTCAATGCTTCTAATACCAAACCTGAGACCCTTCCTATAACATGAGATGGGATATCCAACTCCTTCCCATTCCAATCCTGAGACCCTTCCGATAGCAGAGATGTGATATCTCAATGCTTATACCAAACCTGAGACCCTTCCTAAGGCCTGAGATGTCATATACAACTCCTTCCCATTCCAATCCTGAGACCCTTCCTATAGCATGAGATGTGATATCTCAATGCTTATACCAAATCTGAGACCCTTCCTATAGCATGAGATGTGATATCCAACACCTTCCCATTCCAATCCTGAGACCCTTCCTATAGCATGAGAAGTGATATCTCCATGCTTATACCAAACCTGAGACCCTTCCTATAGCATGAGATGTGATATCCAAATCCTTCCCATTCCAATCCTGAGACCCTTCCTATAGCATGAGATGTGATATCTCAATGCTTATACCAAACCTGAGAGCCTACCTATAGCATGAGATGTGATATCCAAGTCCATCCCATTCCAATCCTTAGACCCTTCCTACAGCATGCGATGTGATATCTCAATGATTCTAATACCAAACCAGAGACCTGTCCTTTAACATGAGATGGGATATCCAACTCCTTCCCATTCCAATCCTGAGCCACTCCTGATAGCAGAGATGTGATATCTCAATGCTTATACCAAACCTGAGACCCTTCCTATAACATGAGATGTGATATCCAACTCCTTCCCGTTCCAAACCTGAGACACTTCCTATAGCATATGTGATATCCAACTCCTTCCCATTCCAAACATGAGACCCTTCCTATAGCAAGAATGTAATATCCACCTCCTACCCATTCCAATCCTGAGACCATTCCTATAGCATGAGATGTGATATATCAATGCTTCTAATACCAAACCTGAGATCCTTCCTATGACATGAGATGTGATATCCATATCCTTCCCATTCCAATCCTGAGACCCTTCCTATAGCAAGAGATGTGATATCCAAATCCTTCCCATTCCAATCCTGAGACCCTTCCTATAACATGAGATGTGATATTCAACTCCTTCCCATTCCAACTTGAGACACTTCCTATAGCATGAGAAGGGATATCCAACTCCTTCCCAATCCAATCCTGAGAACCTTCCGATAGCAGAGATGTGATATCTCAATGCTTATACCAAACCTGAGACCCTTCCTATGGCATGAGATGTGATATCCAACTCCTTGCCATTCAAATCCTGAGACCCTTCCTATAGCATGAGATGTGATTTCTCAATGCTTCTACCAAACCTGAGACCCTTCCTTTAGCATGAGATGTGATATCCAAATCCTTCACATTCCAATCCTGAGACCCTTCCTATAGCATGAGATGTGATATCTCAATGCTTCTAATACCAAACCTGAGATCCTTCCTATAACATGAGATGTGATATCCAATTCCTTCCCATTCCAAACCTGAGACCCTTCCTATTGGATGAGATGTGATATCCAACTCCTTCCCATTCCAACCCTGAGACCCTTCCTATACCATGAGATGTGATATCTCAATGCTTCTAATACCAAACCTGGGAACCGTCCTATAACATGAGATGTGATATCTCAATGTTTCTAATAAAAAACCTGAGACCCTTCCTATAACATGAGATGTGATATCCAATTCCTTCCCATTCCAAACCTGAGACCCTTCCTATTGGATGAGATGTGATATCCAAATCCTTCCCCTTCCAAACCTGAGACCCTTCCTTTAGCATGAGATGTGATATCCAAATACTTCCCATTCCAATCCTAAAACCCTTCCTATAGCATGAGATTTGATATCTCAATGTTTCTAATAAAAAACCTGAGACCCTTCCTATAGCAAGAGATGTGATATCCAAATCCTTCCCATTCCAATCCTGAGACCCTACCTGTATATAACATGAGATGTGATATCCAACTCCTTCCCATTCCAACCTGAGACCCTTCCTATAGCATGAGATGTGATATCCAACTCCTTACCATTCAAATCCTGAGATCCTCCCTATAACAAGAGATGTCATATCCAACTCCTTCCCATTCCAAACCTGAGACCCTTCCTATAACATGAGATGTGATATCCAACTCCTTCCCATTCCAAACCTGAGACCCTTCCGATAGCATGAGCTGTGATATCTCAATGCTTCAAAAACCAAACATGAGAACCATCCTATAACATGAGATGTGAAATCCAAATCCTTCCCTTCCCAAACCTGAGACTCTTCCTATAGCATGAGATGTGATATCTCAATGCTTCTACCAAACCTGAAACCCTTCCTATAGCATGAGATGTGATAACTCAATGCTTATACCAAACCTGAGACCCTTCCTATGGCATGAGATGTCATATACAACTCCTTCCCATTCCAACCCTGAGACCCTTCCTATAGCATGAGATGTGATATCTCAATGCTTATACCAAACCTGAGACCCTTCCTATAGCATGAGATGTGATATCCAACTCCTTCCCATTCCAATCCTGAGACCCTTCTGATAGCATGAGATGTGATATCTCAATGCCTCTAATACCAAACCTGAGATCCTACCTCTAACATGAAATGTGATATCCATCTCCTTCCCTTTCCAAACCGAGACCCTGCCTATAGCATGAGATGTGATATCCAAGTCCTTCCCATTCCAATCCTGAGACCCTTCTTATAGCATGTGATGTGATATCTCAATGCTTATACCAAACCTGAGACCCTTCCTATGGCATGAGATGTCATATACAACTCCTTCCCATTCCAACCCTGAGACCCTTCCTATAGCATGAGATGTGATATCTCAATGCTTATACCAAACCTGAGACCCTTCCTATAGCATGAGATGTGATATCCAACTTCTTCCCATTCCAATCCTGAGACCCTTCCTATAGCATGAGATGTGATATCTCAATGCTTATACCAAACCTGAGACCCTTCCTATAGCATAAGATGTGATATCTCAATGCTTATACCAAACCTGAGACCCTTCCTATAGCATGAGATGTGATATCCAACTCCTTCCCATTCCAATCCTGAGACCCTTCCTATAGCATGAGATGTGATATCTCAATGCTTATACCAAACCTGAGACCCTTCCTATAGCATGAGATGTGATATCCAACTCCTTCCCATTCCAATCCTGAGACCCTTCCTATAGCATGAGATGTGATGTCTCAATGCTTCTAATACCAAACCTGAGATCCTTCCTATAACATGAGATGTGATATCCAACTCCTTCCCATTCCAATCCTGAGACCCTTCCTATAGCATGAGATGTGATATCTCAATGCCTCTTATACCAAACCTGAGATCCTTCCGATAGCATGAGATGTGATATCTCAATGCTTCTAATACCAAACCTGAGATCTTTCCTATAATATGAGATGTGATTTCCAAATCCTTCCCCTTCCAAACCTGAGACCCTCCCTTTAGCATGAAATGTGATATCCAACTCCTTCCCATTCCAATCCTGAGACCCTTCTGATAGCATGAGATGTGATATCTCAATGCCTCTAATACCAAACCTGAGATCCTACCTCTAACATGAAATGTGATATCCATCTCCATCCCTTTCCAAACCTGAGACCCTGCCTATAGCATGAGATGTGATATCCAAGTCCTTCCCATTCCAATCCTGAGACCCTTCCTATAGCATGTGATGTGATATCTCAATGCTTATACCAAACCTGAGACCCTTCCTATGGCATGAGATGTCATATACAACTCCTTCCCATTCCAACCCTGAGACCCTTCCTATAGCATGAGATGTGATATCTCAATGCTTATACCAAACCTGAGACCCTTCCTATAGCATGAGATGTGATATCCAACTTCTTCCCATTCCAATCCTGAGACCCTTCCTATAGCATGAGATGTGATATCTCAATGCTTATACCAAACCTGAGACCCTTCCTATAGCAAGAGATGTGATATCCAAATCCTTCCCATTCCAATCCTGAGACCCTTCCTGTATATAACATGAGATGTGATATCCAACTCCTTCCCATTCCAACCTGAGACCCTTCCTATAGCATGAGATGTGATATCCAACTCCTTACCATTCAAATCCTGAGACCCTCCCTATAACAAGAGATGTCATATCCAACTCCTTCCCATTCCAAACCTGAGACCCTTCCTATAACATGAGATGTGATATCCAACTCCTTCCCATTCCAAACCTGAGACCCTTCCGATAGCATGAGCTGTGATATCTCAATGCTTCAAAAACCAAACATGAGAACCATCCTATAACATGAGATGTGAAATCCAAATCTTTCCCTTCCCAAACCTGAGACTCTTCCTATAGCATGAGATGTGATATCTCAATGCTTCTACCAAACCTGAAACCCTTCCTATAGCATGAGATGTGATAACTCAATGCTTATACCAAACCTGAGACCCTTCCTATGGCATGAGATGTCATATACAACTCCTTCCCATTCCAACCCTGAGACCCTTCCTATAGCATGAGATGTGATATCTCAATGCTTATACCAAACCTGAGACCCTTCCTATAGCATGAGATGTGATATCCAACTCCTTCCCATTCCAATCCTGAGACCCTTCTGATAGCATGAGATGTGATATCTCAATGCCTCTAATACCAAACCTGAGATCCTACCTCTAACATGAAATGTGATATCCATCTCCTTCCCTTTCCAAACCGAGACCCTGCCTATAGCATGAGATGTGATATCCAAGTCCTTCCCATTCCAATCCTGAGACCCTTCTTATAGCATGTGATGTGATATCTCAATGCTTATACCAAACCTGAGACCCTTCCTATGGCATGAGATGTCATATACAACTCCTTCCCATTCCAACCCTGAGACCCTTCCTATAGCATGAGATGTGATATCTCAATGCTTATACCAAACCTGAGACCCTTACTATAGCATGAGATGTGATATCCAACTTCTTCCCATTCCAATCCTGAGACCCTTCCTATAGCATGAGATGTGATATCTCAATGCTTATACCAAACCTGAGACCCTTCCTATAGCATAAGATGTGATATCTCAATGCTTATACCAAACCTGAGACCCTTCCTATAGCATGAGATGTGATATCCAACTCCTTCCCATTCCAATCCTGAGACCCTTCCTATAGCATGAGATGTGATATCTCAATGCTTATACCAAACCTGAGACCCTTCCTATAGCATGAGATGTGATATCCAACTCCTTCCCATTCCAATCCTGAGACCCTTCCTATAGCATGAGATGTGATGTCTCAATGCTTCTAATACCAAACCTGAGATCCTTCCTATAACATGAGATGTGATATCCAACTCCTTCCCATTCCAATCCTGAGACCCTTCCTATAGCATGAGATGTGATATCTCAATGCCTCTTATACCAAACCTGAGATCCTTCCGATAGCATGAGATGTGATATCTCAATGCTTCTAATACCAAACCTGAGATCCTTCCTATAATATGAGATGTGATTTCCAAATCCTTCCCCTTCCAAACCTGAGACCCTCCCTTTAGCATGAAATGTGATATCCAACTCCTTCCCATTCCAATCCTGAGACCCTTCTGATAGCATGAGATGTGATATCTCAATGCCTCTAATACCAAACCTGAGATCCTACCTCTAACATGAAATGTGATATCCATCTCCATCCCTTTCCAAACCTGAGACCCTGCCTATAGCATGAGATGTGATATCCAAGTCCTTCCCATTCCAATCCTGAGACCCTTCCTATAGCATGTGATGTGATATCTCAATGCTTATACCAAACCTGAGACCCTTCCTATGGCATGAGATGTCATATACAACTCCTTCCCATTCCAACCCTGAGACCCTTCCTATAGCATGAGATGTGATATCTCAATGCTTATACCAAACCTGAGACCCTTCCTATAGCATGAGATGTGATATCCAACTTCTTCCCATTCCAATCCTGAGACCCTTCCTATAGCATGAGATGTGATATCTCAATGCTTATACCAAACCTGAGACCCTTCCTATAGCTTGAGATGTGATATTCAACTCCTTCCCATTCAATCCTGAGACTCTTCCTATAGCATGAGATGTGATATCTCAAGGCCCCTAATACCAAACCTGAGATCCTTCCTCTAACATGAAATGTGATATCCAACTCCTTCCCCTTCCAAACCTGAGAGCCTTCCTATAGCATGAGATATGATATCCAAGTCCTTCCCATTCCAATCCTGAGACCCTTCCTATAACATGAAATGTGATATCCAACTCCTTCCCATTCTAACCTGAGACCCTTCCTATAGCATGAGATGGGATATCCAACTCCTTCCAAATCCAATACTGATACCCTTCCGATAGCATGAGATGTGATATCCCAATGCTTCTACCAAACCTGAGACCCATACTATGGCATGAGATGTGATATCAAACTCCTTCCCATTCCAATCCTGAGACGCTTCCTATAACTTGAGATGTGATATCCAACTCCTTCCCATTCCAATTCTGAGACCCTTCTTATACCATGAGACTTGATATCTCAATGCTTCTAATACCAAACCTGAGACCCGTCCTATAACATGAGATGTGATATCCAAATCCTTCCCCTTCCAAACCTTAGACCCTTCCTTTATCATGAGATGTGATATCCAACTCCTTCCCATTCCAATCCTGAGACCCTTCCGATATCATGAGATTTGTTATCTCAATGCTTCTAATATCAAACTTGAGACCCTCCCTATAGCATGAGATGTGACATCCAAGTCCTTCCCATTCCAATCCTGAGACCCTTCCTATAGCATGAGATGTGATATCTCAATGCTTCTAATACCAAACCTGAGACCCTTCCTATAACATGAGATGGGATATCCAACTCCTTCCCATTCCAATCCTGAGACCCTTCCGATAGCAGAGATGTGATATCTCAATGCTTATACCAAACCTGAGACCCTTCCTAAGGCCTGAGATGTCATATACAACTCCTTCCCATTCCAATCCTGAGACCCTTCCTATAGCATGAGATGTGATATCTCAATGCTTATACCAAATCTGAGACCCTTCCTATAGCATGAGATGTGATATCCAACACCTTCCCATTCCAATCCTGAGACCCTTCCTATAGCATGAGAAGTGATATCTCCATGCTTATACCAAACCTGAGACCCTTCCTATAGCATGAGATGTGATATCCAAATCCTTCCCATTCCAATCCTGAGACCCTTCCTATAGCATGAGATGTGATATCTCAATGCTTATACCAAACCTGAGAGCCTACCTATAGCATGAGATGTGATATCCAAGTCCATCCCATTCCAATCCTTAGACCCTTCCTACAGCATGCGATGTGATATCTCAATGATTCTAATACCAAACCAGAGACCCGTCCTTTAACATGAGATGGGATATCCAACTCCTTCCCATTCCAATCCTGAGCCACTCCTGATAGCAGAGATGTGATATCTCAATGCTTATACCAAACCTGAGACCCTTCCTATAACATGAGATGTGATATCCAACTCCTTCCCGTTCCAAACCTGAGACACTTCCTATAGCATATGTGATATCCAACTCCTTCCCATTCCAAACATGAGACCCTTCCTATAGCAAGAATGTAATATCCACCTCCTACCCATTCCAATCCTGAGACCATTCCTATAGCATGAGATGTGATATATCAATGCTTCTAATACCAAACCTGAGATCCTTCCTATGACATGAGATGTGATATCCATATCCTTCCCATTCCAATCCTGAGACCCTTCCTATAGCAAGAGATGTGATATCCAAATCCTTCCCATTCCAATCCTGAGACCCTTCCTATAACATGAGATGTGATATTCAACTCCTTCCCATTCCAACTTGAGACACTTCCTATAGCAAGAGAAGGGATATCCAACTCCATCCCAATCCAATCCTGAGAACCTTCCGATAGCAGAGATGTGATATCTCAATGCTTATACCAAACCTGAGACCCTTCCTATGGCATGAGATGTGATATCCAACTCCTTGCCATTCAAATCCTGAGACCCTTCCTATAGCATGAGATGTGATTTCTCAATACTTCTACCAAACCTGAGACCCTTCCTTTAGCATGAGATGTGATATCCAAATCCTTCACATTCCAATCCTGAGACCCTTCCTATAGCATGAGATGTGATATCTCAATGCTTCTAATACCAAACCTGAGATCCTTCCTATAACATGAGATGTGATATCCAATTCCTTCCCATTCCAAACCTGAGACCCTTCCTATTGGATGAGATGTGATATCCAACTCCTTCCCATTCCAACCCTGAGACCCTTCCTATACCCTTCCTATACCATGAGATGTGATATCTCAATGCTTCTAATACCAAACCTGGGAACCGTCCTATAACATGAGATGTGATATCTCAATGTTTCTAATAAAAAACCTGAGACCCTTCCTATAACATGAGATGTGATATCCAATTCCTTCCCATTCCAAACCTGAGACCCTTCCTATTGGATGAGATGTGATATCCAAATCCTTCCCCTTCCAAACCTGAGACCCTTCCTTTAGCATGAGATGTGATATCCAAATACTTCCCATTCCAATCCTAAAACCCTTCCTATAGCATGAGATTTGATATCTCAATGTTTCTAATAAAAAACCTGAGACCCTTCCTATAGCAAGAGATGTGATATCCAAATCCTTCCCATTCCAATCCTGAGACCCTTCCTGTATATAACATGAGATGTGATATCCAACTCCTTCCCATTCCAACCTGAGACCCTTCCTATAGCATGAGATGTGATATCCAACTCCTTACCATTCAAATCCTGAGACCCTCCCTATAACAAGAGATGTCATATCCAACTCCTTCCCATTCCAAACCTGAGACCCTTCCTATAACATGAGATGTGATATCCAACTCCTTCCCATTCCAAACCTGAGACCCTTCCGATAGCATGAGCTGTGATATCTCAATGCTTCAAAAACCAAACATGAGAACCATCCTATAACATGAGATGTGAGATCCAAATCCTTCCCTTCCCAAACCTGAGACTGTGATATCTCAATGCTTCTACCAAACCTGAAACCCTTCCTATAGCATGAGATGTGATAACTCAATGCTTATACCAAACCTGAGACCCTTCCTATAGCATGAGATGTGATATCTCAATGCTTATACCAAACCTGAGACCCTTCCTATAGCATGAGATGTGATATCCAGCTCCTTCCCATTCCAATCCTGAGACCCTTCTGATAGCATGAGATGTGATATCTCAATGCCTCTAATACCAAACCTGAGATCCTACCTCTAACATGAAATGTGATATCCATCTCCTTCCCTTTCCAAACCGAGACCCTGCCTATAGCATGAGATGTGATATCCAAGTCCTTCCCATTCCAATCCTGAGACCCTTCTTATAGCATGTGATGTGATATCTCAATGCTTATACCAAACCTGAGACCCTTCCTATGGCATGAGATGTCATATACAACTCCTTCCCATTCCAACCCTGAGACCCTTCCTATAGCATGAGATGTGATATCTCAATGCTTATACCAAACCTGAGACCCTTCCTATAGCATGAGATGTGATATCCAACTTCTTCCCATTCCAATCCTGAGACCCTTCCTATAGCATGAGATGTGATATCTCAATGCTTATACCAAACCTGAGACCCTTCCTATAGCATAAGATGTGATATCTCAATGCTTATACCAAACCTGAGACCCTTCCTATAGCATGAGATGTGATATCCAACTCCTTCCCATTCCAATCCTGAGACCCTTCCTATAGCATGAGATGTGATATCTCAATGCTTATACCAAACCTGAGACCCTTCCTATAGCATGAGATGTGATATCCAACTCCTTCCCATTCCAATCCTGAGACCCTTCCTATAGCATGAGATGTGATGTCTCAATGCTTCTAATACCAAACCTGAGATCCTTCCTATAACATGAGATGTGATATCCAACTCCTTCCCATTCCAATCCTGAGACCCTTCCTATAGCATGAGATGTGATATCTCAACGCCTCTTATACCAAACCTGAGATCCTTCCGATAGCATGAGATCTGATATCTCAATGCTTCTAATACCAAACCTGAGATCCTTCCTATAATATGAGATGTGATTTCCAAATCCTTCCCCTTCCAAACCTGAGACCCTCCCTTTAGCATGAAATGTGATATCCAACTCCTTCCCATTCCAATCCTGAGACCCTTCTGATAGCATGAGATGTGATATCTCAATGCCTCTAATACCAAACCTGAGATCCTACCTCTAACATGAAATGTGATATCCATCTCCATCCCTTTCCAAACCTGAGACCCTGCCTATAGCATGAGATGTGATATCCAAGTCCTTCCCATTCCAATCCTGAGACCCTTCCTATAGCATGTGATGTGATATCTCAATGCTTATACCAAACCTGAGACCCTTCCTATGGCATGAGATGTCATATACAACTCCTTCCCATTCCAACCCTGAGACCCTTCCTATAGCATGAGATGTGATATCTCAATGCTTATACCAAACCTGAGACCCTTCCTATAGCATGAGATGTGATATCCAACTTCTTCCCATTCCAATCCTGAGACCCTTCCTATAGCATGATATGTGATATCTCAATGCTTATACCAAACCTGAGACCCTTCCTATAGCTTGAGATGTGATATCCAACTCCTTCCCATTCAATCCTGAGACCCTTCCTATAGCATGAGATGTGATATCTCAAGGCCCCTAATACCAAACCTGAGATCCTTCCTCTAACATGAAATGTGATATCCAACTCCTTTCCCTTCCAAACCTGAGAGCCTTCCTATAGCATGAGATATGATATCCAAGTCCTTCCCATTCCAATCCTGAGACCCTTCCTATAACATGAAATGTGATATCCAACTCCTTCCCATTCTAACCTGAGACCCTTCCTATAGCATGAGATGGGATATCCAACTCCTTCCAAATCCAATACTGATACCCTTCCGATAGCATGAGATGTGATATCCCAATGCTTCTACCAAACCTGAGACCCATACTATGGCATGAGATGTGATATCAAACTCCTTCCCATTCCAATCCTGAGACGCTTCCTATAACTTGAGATGTGATATCCAACTCCTTCCCATTCCAATTCTGAGACCCTTCTTATACCATGAGACTTGATATCTCAATGCTTCTAATACCAAACCTGAGACCCGTCCTATAACATGAGATGTGATATCCAAATCCTTCCCCTTCCAAACCTTAGACCCTTCCTTTATCATGAGATGTGATATCCAACTCCTTCCCATTCCAATCCTGAGACCCTTCCGATATCATGAGATTTGTTATCTCAATGCTTCTAATATCAAACTTGAGACCCTCCCTATAGCATGAGATGTGACATCCAAGTCCTTCCCATTCCAATCCTGAGACCCTTCCTATAGCATGAGATGTGATATCTCAATGCTTCTAATACCAAACCTGAGACCCTTCCTATAACATGAGATGGGATATCCAACTCCTTCCCATTCCAATCCTGAGACCCTTCCGATAGCAGAGATGTGATATCTCAATGCTTATACCAAACCTGAGACCCTTCCTAAGGGCTGAGATGTCATATACAACTCCTTCCCATTCCAATCCTGAGACCCTTCCTATAGCATGAGATTTGATATCTCAATGCTTATACCAAATCTGAGACCCTTCCTATAGCATGAGATGTGATATCCAACACCTTCCCATTCCAATCCTGAGACCCTTCCTATAGCATGAGAAGTGATATCTCCATGCTTATACCAAACCTGAGACCCTTCCTATAGCATGAGATGTGATATCCAAATCCTTCCCATTCCAATCCTGAGACCCTTCCTATAGCATGAGATGTGATATCTCAATGCTTATACCAAACCTGAGAGCCTACCTATAGCATGAGATGTGATATCCAAGTCCATCCCATTCCAATCCTTAGACCCTTCCTACAGCATGCGATGTGATATCTCAATGATTCTAATACCAAACCAGAGACCCGTCCTTTAACATGAGATGGGATATCCAACTCCTTCCCATTCCAATCCTGAGCCACTCCTGATAGCAGAGATGTGATATCTCAATGCTTATACCAAACCTGAGACCCTTCCTATAACATGAGATGTGATATCCAACTCCTTCCCGTTCCAAACCTGAGACACTTCCTATAGCATATGTGATATCCAACTCCTTCCCATTCCAAACATGAGACCCTTCCTATAGCAAGAATGTAATATCCACCTCCTACCCATTCCAATCCTGAGACCATTCCTATAGCATGAGATGTGATATATCAATGCTTCTAATACCAAACCTGAGATCCTTCCTATGACATGAGATGTGATATCCATATCCTTCCCATTCCAATCCTGAGACCCTTCCTATAGCAAGAGATGTGATATCCAAATCCTTCCCATTCCAATCCTGAGACCCTTCCTATAACATGAGATGTGATATTCAACTCCTTCCCATTCCAACTTGAGACACTTCCTATAGCATGAGAAGGGATATCCAACTCCTTCCCAATCCAATCCTGAGAACCTTCCGATAGCAGAGATGTGATATCTCAATGCTTATACCAAACCTGAGACCCTTCCTATGGCATGAGATGTGATATCCAACTCCTTGCCATTCAAATCCTGAGACCCTTCCTATAGCATGAGATGTGATTTCTCAATACTTCTACCAAACCTGAGACCCTTCCTTTAGCATGAGATGTGATATCCAAATCCTTCACATTCCAATCCTGAGACCCTTCCTATAGCATGAGATGTGATATCTCAATGCTTCTAATACCAAACCTGAGATCCTTCCTATAACATGAGATGTGATATCCAATTCCTTCCCATTCCAAACCTGAGACCCTTCCTATTGGATGAGATGTGATATCCAACTCCTTCCCATTCCAACCCTGAGACCCTTCCTATACCATGAGATGTGATATCTCAATGCTTCTAATACCAAACCTGGGAACCGTCCTATAACATGAGATGTGATATCTCAATGTTTCTAATAAAAAACCTGAGACCCTTCCTATAACATGAGATGTGATATCCAATTCCTTCCCATTCCAAACCTGAGACCCTTCCTATTGGATGAGATGTGATATCCAAATCCTTCCCCTTCCAAACCTGAGACCCTTCCTTTAGCATGAGATGTGATATCCAAATACTTCCCATTCCAATCCTAAAACCCTTCCTATAGCATGAGATTTGATATCTCAATGTTTCTAATAAAAAACCTGAGACCCTTCCTATAGCAAGAGATGTGATATCCAAATCCTTCCCATTCCAATCCTGAGACCCTTCCTGTATATAACATGAGATGTGATATCCAACTCCTTCCCATTCCAACCTGAGACCCTTCCTATAGCATGAGATGTGATATCCAACTCCTTACCATTCAAATCCTGAGACCCTCCCTATAACAAGAGATGTCATATCCAACTCCTTCCCATTCCAAACCTGAGACCCTTCCTATAACATGAGATGTGATATCCAACTCCTTCCCATTCCAAACCTGAGACCCTTCCGATAGCATGAGCTGTGATATCTCAATGCTTCAAAAACCAAACATGAGAACCATCCTATAACATGAGATGTGAAATCCAAATCCTTCCCTTCCCAAACCTGAGACTCTTCCTATAGCATGAGATGTGATATCTCAATGCTTCTACCAAACCTGAAACCCTTCCTATAGCATGAGATGTGATAACTCAATGCTTATACCAAACCTGAGACCCTTCCTATGGCATGAGATGTCATATACAACTCCTTCCCATTCCAACCCTGAGACCCTTCCTATAGCATGAGATGTGATATCTCAATGCTTATACCAAACCTGAGACCCTTCCTATAGCATGAGATGTGATATCCAACTCCTTCCCATTCCAATCCTGAGACCCTTCTGATAGCATGAGATGTGATATCTCAATGCCTCTAATACCAAACCTGAGATCCTACCTCTAACATGAAATGTGATATCCATCTCCTTCCCTTTCCAAACCGAGACCCTGCCTATAGCATGAGATGTGATATCCAAGTCCTTCCCATTCCAATCCTGAGACCCTTCTTATAGCATGTGATGTGATATCTCAATGCTTATACCAAACCTGAGACCCTTCCTATGGCATGAGATGTCATATACAACTCCTTCCCATTCCAACCCTGAGACCCTTCCTATAGCATGAGATGTGATATCTCAATGCTTATACCAAACCTGAGACCCTTCCTATAGCATGAGATGTGATATCCAACTTCTTCCCATTCCAATCCTGAGACCCTTCCTATAGCATGAGATGTGATATCTCAATGCTTATACCAAACCTGAGACCCTTCCTATAGCATAAGATGTGATATCTCAATGCTTATACCAAACCTGAGACCCTTCCTATAGCATGAGATGTGATATCCAACTCCTTCCCATTCCAATCCTGAGACCCTTCCTATAGCATGAGATGTGATATCTCAATGCTTATACCAAACCTGAGACCCTTCCTATGGCATGAGATGTCATATACAACTCCTTCCCATTCCAACCCTGAGACCCTTCCTATAGCATGAGATGTGATATCTCAATGCTTATACCAAACCTGAGACCCTTCCTATAGCATGAGATGTGATATCCAACTCCTTCCCATTCCAATCCTGAGACCCTTCTGATAGCATGAGATGTGATATCTCAATGCCTCTAATACCAAACCTGAGATCCTACCTCTAACATGAAATGTGATATCCATCTCCTTCCCTTTCCAAACCGAGACCCTGCCTATAGCATGAGATGTGATATCCAAGTCCTTCCCATTCCAATCCTGAGACCCTTCTTATAGCATGTGATGTGATATCTCAATGCTTATACCAAACCTGAGACCCTTCCTATGGCATGAGATGTCATATACAACTCCTTCCCATTCCAACCCTGAGACCCTTCCTATAGCATGAGATGTGATATCTCAATGCTTATACCAAACCTGAGACCCTTCCTATAGCATGAGATGTGATATCCAACTTCTTCCCATTCCAATCCTGAGACCCTTCCTATAGCATGAGATGTGATATCTCAATGCTTATACCAAACCTGAGACCCTTCCTATAGCATAAGATGTGATATCTCAATGCTTATACCAAACCTGAGACCCTTCCTATAACATGAGATGTGATATTCAACTCCTTCCCATTCCAACTTGAGACACTTCCTATAGCATGAGAAGGGATATCCAACTCCTTCCCAATCCAATCCTGAGAACCTTCCGATAGCAGAGATGTGATATCTCAATGCTTATACCAAACCTGAGACCCTTCCTATGGCATGAGATGTGATATCCAACTCCTTGCCATTCAAATCCTGAGACCCTTCCTATAGCATGAGATGTGATTTCTCAATACTTCTACCAAACCTGAGACCCTTCCTTTAGCATGAGATGTGATATCCAAATCCTTCACATTCCAATCCTGAGACCCTTCCTATAGCATGAGATGTGATATCTCAATGCTTCTAATACCAAACCTGAGACCCTTCCTATGGCATGAGATGTGATATCCAACTCCTTGCCATTCAAATCCTGAGACCCTTCCTATAGCATGAGATGTGATTTCTCAATACTTCTACCAAACCTGAGACCCTTCCTTTAGCATGAGATGTGATATCCAAATCCTTCACATTCCAATCCTGAGACCCTTCCTATAGCATGAGATGTGATATCTCAATGCTTCTAATACCAAACCTGAGATCCTTCCTATAACATGAGATGTGATATCCAATTCCTTCCCATTCCAAACCTGAGACCCTTCCTATTGGATGAGATGTGATATCCAACTCCCTCCCATTCCAACCCTGAGACCCTTCCTATACCATGAGATGTGATATCTCAATGCTTCTAATACCAAACCTGGGAACCGTCCTATAACATGAGATGTGATATCTCAATGTTTCTAATAAAAAACCTGAGACCCTTCCTATAACATGAGATGTGATATCCAATTCCTTCCCATTCCAAACCTGAGACCCTTCCTATTGGATGAGATGTGATATCCAAATCCTTCCCCTTCCAAACCTGAGACCCTTCCTTTAGCATGAGATGTGATATCCAAATACTTCCCATTCCAATCCTAAAACCCTTCCTATAGCATGAGATTTGATATCTCAATGTTTCTAATAAAAAACCTGAGACCCTTCCTATAGCAAGAGATGTGATATCCAAATCCTTCCCATTCCAATCCTGAGACCCTTCCTGTATATAACATGAGATGTGATATCCAACTCCTTCCCATTCCAACCTGAGACCCTTCCTATAGCATGAGATGTGATATCCAACTCCTTACCATTCAAATCCTGAGACCCTCCCTATAACAAGAGATGTCATATCCAACTCCTTCCCATTCCAAACCTGAGACCCTTCCTATAACATGAGATGTGATATCCAACTCCTTCCCATTCCAAACCTGAGACCCTTCCGATAGCATGAGCTGTGATATCTCAATGCTTCAAAAACCAAACATGAGAACCATCCTATAACATGAGATGTGAAATCCAAATCCTTCCCTTCCCAAACCTGAGACTCTTCCTATAGCATGAGATGTGATATCTCAATGCTTCTACCAAACCTGAAACCCTTCCTATAGCATGAGATGTGATAACTCAATGCTTATACCAAACCTGAGACCCTTCCTATGGCATGAGATGTCATATACAACTCCTTCCCATTCCAACCCTGAGACCCTTCCTATAGCATGAGATGTGATATCTCAATGCTTATACCAAACCTGAGACCCTTCCTATAGCATGAGATGTGATATCCAACTCCTTCCCATTCCAATCCTGAGACCCTTCTGATAGCATGAGATGTGATATCTCAATGCCTCTAATACCAAACCTGAGATCCTACCTCTAACATGAAATGTGATATCCATCTCCTTCCCTTTCCAAACCGAGACCCTGCCTATAGCATGAGATGTGATATCCAAGTCCTTCCCATTCCAATCCTGAGACCCTTCTTATAGCATGTGATGTGATATCTCAATGCTTATACCAAACCTGAGACCCTTCCTATGGCATGAGATGTCATATACAACTCCTTCCCATTCCAACCCTGAGACCCTTCCTATAGCATGAGATGTGATATCTCAATGCTTATACCAAACCTGAGACCCTTCCTATAGCATGAGATGTGATATCCAACTTCTTCCCATTCCAATCCTGAGACCCTTCCTATAGCATGAGATGTGATATCTCAATGCTTATACCAAACCTGAGACCCTTCCTATAGCATAAGATGTGATATCTCAATGCTTATACCAAACCTGAGACCCTTCCTATAGCATGAGATGTGATATCCAACTCCTTCCCATTCCAATCCTGAGACCCTTCCTATAGCATGAGATGTGATATCTCAATGCTTATACCAAACCTGAGACCCTTCCTATAGCATGAGATGTGATATCCAACTCCTTCCCATTCCAATCCTGAGACCCTTCCTATAGCATGAGATGTGATGTCTCAATGCTTCTAATACCAAACCTGAGATCCTTCCTATAACATGAGATGTGATATCCAACTCCTTCCCATTCCAATCCTGAGACCCTTCCTATAGCATGAGATGTGATATCTCAACGCCTCTTATACCAAACCTGAGATCCTTCCGATAGCATGAGATGTGATATCTTAATGCTTCTAATACCAAACCTGAGATCCTTCCTATAATATGAGATGTGATTTCCAAATCCTTCCCCTTCCAAACCTGAGACCCTCCCTTTAGCATGAAATGTGATATCCAACTCCTTCCCATTCCAATCCTGAGACCCTTCTGATAGCATGAGATGTGATATCTCAATGCCTCTAATACCAAACCTGAGATCCTACCTCTAACATGAAATGTGATATCCATCTCCATCCCTTTCCAAACCTGAGACCCTGCCTATAGCATGAGATGTGATATCCAAGTCCTTCCCATTCCAATCCTGAGACCCTTCCTATAGCATGTGATGTGATATCTCAATGCTTATACCAAACCTGAGACCCTTCCTATGGCATGAGATGTCATATACAACTCCTTCCCATTCCAACCCTGAGACCCTTCCTATAGCATGAGATGTGATATCTCAATGCTTATACCAAACCTGAGACCCTTCCTATAGCATGAGATGTGATATCCAACTTCTTCCCATTCCAATCCTGAGACCCTTCCTATAGCATGAGATGTGATATCTCAATGCTTATACCAAACCTGAGACCCTTCCTATAGCTTGAGATGTGATATCCAACTCCTTCCCATTCAATCCTGAGACCCTTCCTATAGCATGAGATGTGATATCTCAAGGCCCCTAATACCAAACCTGAGATCCTTCCTCTAACATGAAATGTGATATCCAACTCCTTCCCCTTCCAAACCTGAGAGCCTTCCTATAGCATGAGATATGATATCCAAGTCCTTCCCATTCCAATCCTGAGACCCTTCCTATAACATGAAATGTGATATCCAACTCCTTCCCATTCTAACCTGAGACCCTTCCTATAGCATGAGATGGGATATCCAACTCCTTCCAAATCCAATACTGATACCCTTCCGATAGCATGAGATGTGATATCCCAATGCTTCTACCAAACCTGAGACCCATACTATGGCATGAGATGTGATATCAAACTCCTTCCCATTCCAATCCTGAGACGCTTCCTATAACTTGAGATGTGATATCCAACTCCTTCCCATTCCAATTCTGAGACCCTTCTTATACCATGAGACTTGATATCTCAATGCTTCTAATACCAAACCTGAGACCCGTCCTATAACATGAGATGTGATATCCAAATCCTTCCCCTTCCAAACCTTAGACCCTTCCTTTATCATGAGATGTGATATCCAACTCCTTCCCATTCCAATCCTGAGACCCTTCCGATATCATGAGATTTGTTATCTCAATGCTTCTAATATCAAACTTGAGACCCTCCCTATAGCATGAGATGTGACATCCAAGTCCTTCCCATTCCAATCCTGAGACCCTTCCTATAGCATGAGATGTGATATCTCAATGCTTCTAATACCAAACCTGAGACCCTTCCTATAACATGAGATGGGATATCCAACTCCTTCCCATTCCAATCCTGAGACCCTTCCGATAGCAGAGATGTGATATCTCAATGCTTATACCAAACCTGAGACCCTTCCTAAGGCCTGAGATGTCATATACAACTCCTTCCCATTCCAATCCTGAGACCCTTCCTATAGCATGAGATGTGATATCTCAATGCTTATACCAAATCTGAGACCCTTCCTATAGCATGAGATGTGATATCCAACACCTTCCCATTCCAATCCTGAGACCCTTCCTATAGCATGAGAAGTGATATCTCCATGCTTATACCAAACCTGAGACCCTTCCTATAGCATGAGATGTGATATCCAAATCCTTCCCATTCCAATCCTGAGACCCTTCCTATAGCATGAGATGTGATAGCTCAATGCTTATACCAAACCTGAGAGCCTACCTATAGCATGAGATGTGATATCCAAGTCCATCCCATTCCAATCCTTAGACCCTTCCTACAGCATGCGATGTGATATCTCAATGATTCTAATACCAAACCAGAGACCCGTCCTTTAACATGAGATGGGATATACAACTCCTTCCCATTCCAATCCTGAGCCACTCCTGATAGCAGAGATGTGATATCTCAATGCTTATACCAAACCTGAGACCCTTCCTATAACATGAGATGTGATATCCAACTCCTTCCCGTTCCAAACCTGAGACACTTCCTATAGCATATGTGATATCCAACTCCTTCCCATTCCAACCCTGAGACCCTTCCTATACCATGAGATGTGATATCTCAATGCTTCTAATACCAAACCTGGGAACCGTCCTATAACATGAGATGTGATATCTCAATGTTTCTAATAAAAAACCTGAGACCCTTCCTATAACATGAGATGTGATATCCAATTCCTTCCCATTCCAAACCTGAGACCCTTCCTATTGGATGAGATGTGATATCCAAATCCTTCCCCTTCCAAACCTGAGACCCTTCCTTTAGCATGAGATGTGATATCCAAATACTTCCCATTCCAATCCTAAAACCCTTCCTATAGCATGAGATTTGATATCTCAATGTTTCTAATAAAAAACCTGAGACCCTTCCTATAGCAAGAGATGTGATATCCAAATCCTTCCCATTCCAATCCTGAGACCCTTCCTGTATATAACATGAGATGTGATATCCAACTCCTTCCCATTCCAACCTGAGACCCTTCCTATAGCATGAGATGTGATATCCAACTCCTTACCATTCAAATCCTGAGACCCTCCCTATAACAAGAGATGTCATATCCAACTCCTTCCCATTCCAAACCTGAGACCCTTCCTATAACATGAGATGTGATATCCAACTCCTTCCCATTCCAAACCTGAGACCCTTCCGATAGCATGAGCTGTGATATCTCAATGCTTCAAAAACCAAACATGAGAACCATCCTATAACATGAGATGTGAAATCCAAATCCTTCCCTTCCCAAACCTGAGACTCTTCCTATAGCATGAGATGTGATATCTCAATGCTTCTACCAAACCTGAAACCCTTCCTATAGCATGAGATGTGATAACTCAATGCTTATACCAAACCTGAGACCCTTCCTATGGCATGAGATGTCATATACAACTCCTTCCCATTCCAACCCTGAGACCCTTCCTATAGCATGAGATGTGATATCTCAATGCTTATACCAAACCTGAGACCCTTCCTATAGCATGAGATGTGATATCCAACTCCTTCCCATTCCAATCCTGAGACCCTTCTGATAGCATGAGATGTGATATCTCAATGCCTCTAATACCAAACCTGAGATCCTACCTCTAACATGAAATGTGATATCCATCTCCTTCCCTTTCCAAACCGAGACCCTGCCTATAGCATGAGATGTGATATCCAAGTCCTTCCCATTCCAATCCTGAGACCCTTCTTATAGCATGTGATGTGATATCTCAATGCTTATACCAAACCTGAGACCCTTCCTATGGCATGAGATGTCATATACAACTCCTTCCCATTCCAACCCTGAGACCCTTCCTATAGCATGAGATGTGATATCTCAATGCTTATACCAAACCTGAGACCCTTCCTATAGCATGAGATGTGATATCCAACTTCTTCCCATTCCAATCCTGAGACCCTTCCTATAGCATGAGATGTGATATCTCAATGCTTATACCAAACCTGAGACCCTTCCTATAGCATAAGATGTGATATCTCAATGCTTATACCAAACCTGAGACCCTTCCTATAACATGAGATGTGATATTCAACTCCTTCCCATTCCAACTTGAGACACTTCCTATAGCATGAGAAGGGATATCCAACTCCTTCCCAATCCAATCCTGAGAACCTTCCGATAGCAGAGATGTGATATCTCAATGCTTATACCAAACCTGAGACCCTTCCTATGGCATGAGATGTGATATCCAACTCCTTGCCATTCAAATCCTGAGACCCTTCCTATAGCATGAGATGTGATTTCTCAATACTTCTACCAAACCTGAGACCCTTCCTTTAGCATGAGATGTGATATCCAAATCCTTCACATTCCAATCCTGAGACCCTTCCTATAGCATGAGATGTGATATCTCAATGCTTCTAATACCAAACCTGAGACCCTTCCTATGGCATGAGATGTGATATCCAACTCCTTGCCATTCAAATCCTGAGACCCTTCCTATAGCATGAGATGTGATTTCTCAATACTTCTACCAAACCTGAGACCCTTCCTTTAGCATGAGATGTGATATCCAAATCCTTCACATTCCAATCCTGAGACCCTTCCTATAGCATGAGATGTGATATCTCAATGCTTCTAATACCAAACCTGAGATCCTTCCTATAACATGAGATGTGATATCCAATTCCTTCCCATTCCAAACCTGAGACCCTTCCTATTGGATGAGATGTGATATCCAACTCCCTCCCATTCCAACCCTGAGACCCTTCCTATACCATGAGATGTGATATCTCAATGCTTCTAATACCAAACCTGGGAACCGTCCTATAACATGAGATGTGATATCTCAATGTTTCTAATAAAAAACCTGAGACCCTTCCTATAACATGAGATGTGATATCCAATTCCTTCCCATTCCAAACCTGAGACCCTTCCTATTGGATGAGATGTGATATCCAAATCCTTCCCCTTCCAAACCTGAGACCCTTCCTTTAGCATGAGATGTGATATCCAAATACTTCCCATTCCAATCCTAAAACCCTTCCTATAGCATGAGATTTGATATCTCAATGTTTCTAATAAAAAACCTGAGACCCTTCCTATAGCAAGAGATGTGATATCCAAATCCTTCCCATTCCAATCCTGAGACCCTTCCTGTATATAACATGAGATGTGATATCCAACTCCTTCCCATTCCAACCTGAGACCCTTCCTATAGCATGAGATGTGATATCCAACTCCTTACCATTCAAATCCTGAGACCCTCCCTATAACAAGAGATGTCATATCCAACTCCTTCCCATTCCAAACCTGAGACCCTTCCTATAACATGAGATGTGATATCCAACTCCTTCCCATTCCAAACCTGAGACCCTTCCGATAGCATGAGCTGTGATATCTCAATGCTTCAAAAACCAAACATGAGAACCATCCTATAACATGAGATGTGAAATCCAAATCCTTCCCTTCCCAAACCTGAGACTCTTCCTATAGCATGAGATGTGATATCTCAATGCTTCTACCAAACCTGAAACCCTTCCTATAGCATGAGATGTGATAACTCAATGCTTATACCAAACCTGAGACCCTTCCTATGGCATGAGATGTCATATACAACTCCTTCCCATTCCAACCCTGAGACCCTTCCTATAGCATGAGATGTGATATCTCAATGCTTATACCAAACCTGAGACCCTTCCTATAGCATGAGATGTGATATCCAACTCCTTCCCATTCCAATCCTGAGACCCTTCTGATAGCATGAGATGTGATATCTCAATGCCTCTAATACCAAACCTGAGATCCTACCTCTAACATGAAATGTGATATCCATCTCCTTCCCTTTCCAAACCGAGACCCTGCCTATAGCATGAGATGTGATATCCAAGTCCTTCCCATTCCAATCCTGAGACCCTTCTTATAGCATGTGATGTGATATCTCAATGCTTATACCAAACCTGAGACCCTTCCTATGGCATGAGATGTCATATACAACTCCTTCCCATTCCAACCCTGAGACCCTTCCTATAGCATGAGATGTGATATCTCAATGCTTATACCAAACCTGAGACCCTTCCTATAGCATGAGATGTGATATCCAACTTCTTCCCATTCCAATCCTGAGACCCTTCCTATAGCATGAGATGTGATATCTCAATGCTTATACCAAACCTGAGACCCTTCCTATAGCATAAGATGTGATATCTCAATGCTTATACCAAACCTGAGACCCTTCCTATAGCATGAGATGTGATATCCAACTCCTTCCCATTCCAATCCTGAGACCCTTCCTATAGCATGAGATGTGATATCTCAATGCTTATACCAAACCTGAGACCCTTCCTATAGCATGAGATGTGATATCCAACTCCTTCCCATTCCAATCCTGAGACCCTTCCTATAGCATGAGATGTGATGTCTCAATGCTTCTAATACCAAACCTGAGATCCTTCCTATAACATGAGATGTGATATCCAACTCCTTCCCATTCCAATCCTGAGACCCTTCCTATAGCATGAGATGTGATATCTCAACGCCTCTTATACCAAACCTGAGATCCTTCCGATAGCATGAGATGTGATATCTTAATGCTTCTAATACCAAACCTGAGATCCTTCCTATAATATGAGATGTGATTTCCAAATCCTTCCCCTTCCAAACCTGAGACCCTCCCTTTAGCATGAAATGTGATATCCAACTCCTTCCCATTCCAATCCTGAGACCCTTCTGATAGCATGAGATGTGATATCTCAATGCCTCTAATACCAAACCTGAGATCCTACCTCTAACATGAAATGTGATATCCATCTCCATCCCTTTCCAAACCTGAGACCCTGCCTATAGCATGAGATGTGATATCCAAGTCCTTCCCATTCCAATCCTGAGACCCTTCCTATAGCATGTGATGTGATATCTCAATGCTTATACCAAACCTGAGACCCTTCCTATGGCATGAGATGTCATATACAACTCCTTCCCATTCCAACCCTGAGACCCTTCCTATAGCATGAGATGTGATATCTCAATGCTTATACCAAACCTGAGACCCTTCCTATAGCATGAGATGTGATATCCAACTTCTTCCCATTCCAATCCTGAGACCCTTCCTATAGCATGAGATGTGATATCTCAATGCTTATACCAAACCTGAGACCCTTCCTATAGCTTGAGATGTGATATCCAACTCCTTCCCATTCAATCCTGAGACCCTTCCTATAGCATGAGATGTGATATCTCAAGGCCCCTAATACCAAACCTGAAATCCTTCCTCTAACATGAAATGTGATATCCAACTCCTTCCCCTTCCAAACCTGAGAGCCTTCCTATAGCATGAGATATGATATCCAAGTCCTTCCCATTCCAATCCTGAGACCCTTCCTATAACATGAAATGTGATATCCAACTCCTTCCCATTCTAACCTGAGACCCTTCCTATAGCATGAGATGGGATATCCAACTCCTTCCAAATCCAATACTGATACCCTTCCGATAGCATGAGATGTGATATCCCAATGCTTCTACCAAACCTGAGACCCATACTATGGCATGAGATGTGATATCAAACTCCTTCCCATTCCAATCCTGAGACGCTTCCTATAACTTGAGATGTGATATCCAACTCCTTCCCATTCCAATTCTGAGACCCTTCTTATACCATGAGACTTGATATCTCAATGCTTCTAATACCAAACCTGAGACCCGTCCTATAACATGAGATGTGATATCCAAATCCTTCCCCTTCCAAACCTTAGACCCTTCCTTTATCATGAGATGTGATATCCAACTCCTTCCCATTCCAATCCTGAGACCCTTCCGATATCATGAGATTTGTTATCTCAATGCTTCTAATATCAAACTTGAGACCCTCCCTATAGCATGAGATGTGACATCCAAGTCCTTCCCATTCCAATCCTGAGACCCTTCCTATAGCATGAGATGTGATATCTCAATGCTTCTAATACCAAACCTGAGACCCTTCCTATAACATGAGATGGGATATCCAACTCCTTCCCATTCCAATCCTGAGACCCTTCCGATAGCAGAGATGTGATATCTCAATGCTTATACCAAACCTGAGACCCTTCCTAAGGCCTGAGATGTCATATACAACTCCTTCCCATTCCAATCCTGAGACCCTTCCTATAGCATGAGATGTGATATCTCAATGCTTATACCAAATCTGAGACCCTTCCTATAGCATGAGATGTGATATCCAACACCTTCCCATTCCAATCCTGAGACCCTTCCTATAGCATGAGAAGTGATATCTCCATGCTTATACCAAACCTGAGACCCTTCCTATAGCATGAGATGTGATATCCAAATCCTTCCCATTCCAATCCTGAGACCCTTCCTATAGCATGAGATGTGATAGCTCAATGCTTATACCAAACCTGAGAGCCTACCTATAGCATGAGATGTGATATCCAAGTCCATCCCATTCCAATCCTTAGACCCTTCCTACAGCATGCGATGTGATATCTCAATGATTCTAATACCAAACCAGAGACCCGTCCTTTAACATGAGATGGGATATACAACTCCTTCCCATTCCAATCCTGAGCCACTCCTGATAGCAGAGATGTGATATCTCAATGCTTATACCAAACCTGAGACCCTTCCTATAACATGAGATGTGATATCCAACTCCTTCCCGTTCCAAACCTGAGACACTTCCTATAGCATATGTGATATCCAACTCCTTCCCATTCCAACCCTGAGACCCTTCCTATACCATGAGATGTGATATCTCAATGCTTCTAATACCAAACCTGGGAACCGTCCTATAACATGAGATGTGATATCTCAATGTTTCTAATAAAAAACCTGAGACCCTTCCTATAACATGAGATGTGATATCCAATTCCTTCCCATTCCAAACCTGAGACCCTTCCTATTGGATGAGATGTGATATCCAAATCCTTCCCCTTCCAAACCTGAGACCCTTCCTTTAGCATGAGATGTGATATCCAAATACTTCCCATTCCAATCCTAAAACCCTTCCTATAGCATGAGATTTGATATCTCAATGTTTCTAATAAAAAACCTGAGACCCTTCCTATAGCAAGAGATGTGATATCCAAATCCTTCCCATTCCAATCCTGAGACCCTTCCTGTATATAACATGAGATGTGATATCCAACTCCTTCCCATTCCAACCTGAGACCCTTCCTATAGCATGAGATGTGATATCCAACTCCTTACCATTCAAATCCTGAGACCCTCCCTATAACAAGAGATGTCATATCCAACTCCTTCCCATTCCAAACCTGAGACCCTTCCTATAACATGAGATGTGATATCCAACTCCTTCCCATTCCAAACCTGAGACCCTTCCGATAGCATGAGCTGTGATATCTCAATGCTTCAAAAACCAAACATGAGAACCATCCTATAACATGAGATGTGAAATCCAAATCCTTCCCTTCCCAAACCTGAGACTCTTCCTATAGCATGAGATGTGATATCTCAATGCTTCTACCAAACCTGAAACCCTTCCTATAGCATGAGATGTGATAACTCAATGCTTATACCAAACCTGAGACCCTTCCTATGGCATGAGATGTCATATACAACTCCTTCCCATTCCAACCCTGAGACCCTTCCTATAGCATGAGATGTGATATCTCAATGCTTATACCAAACCTGAGACCCTTCCTATAGCATGAGATGTGATATCCAACTCCTTCCCATTCCAATCCTGAGACCCTTCTGATAGCATGAGATGTGATATCTCAATGCCTCTAATACCAAACCTGAGATCCTACCTCTAACATGAAATGTGATATCCATCTCCTTCCCTTTCCAAACCGAGACCCTGCCTATAGCATGAGATGTGATATCCAAGTCCTTCCCATTCCAATCCTGAGACCCTTCTTATAGCATGTGATGTGATATCTCAATGCTTATACCAAACCTGAGACCCTTCCTATGGCATGAGATGTCATATACAACTCCTTCCCATTCCAACCCTGAGACCCTTCCTATAGCATGAGATGTGATATCTCAATGCTTATACCAAACCTGAGACCCTTCCTATAGCATGAGATGTGATATCCAACTTCTTCCCATTCCAATCCTGAGACCCTTCCTATAGCATGAGATGTGATATCTCAATGCTTATACCAAACCTGAGACCCTTCCTATAGCATAAGATGTGATATCTCAATGCTTATACCAAACCTGAGACCCTTCCTATAACATGAGATGTGATATTCAACTCCTTCCCATTCCAACTTGAGACACTTCCTATAGCATGAGAAGGGATATCCAACTCCTTCCCAATCCAATCCTGAGAACCTTCCGATAGCAGAGATGTGATATCTCAATGCTTATACCAAACCTGAGACCCTTCCTATGGCATGAGATGTGATATCCAACTCCTTGCCATTCAAATCCTGAGACCCTTCCTATAGCATGAGATGTGATTTCTCAATACTTCTACCAAACCTGAGACCCTTCCTTTAGCATGAGATGTGATATCCAAATCCTTCACATTCCAATCCTGAGACCCTTCCTATAGCATGAGATGTGATATCTCAATGCTTCTAATACCAAACCTGAGACCCTTCCTATGGCATGAGATGTGATATCCAACTCCTTGCCATTCAAATCCTGAGACCCTTCCTATAGCATGAGATGTGATTTCTCAATACTTCTACCAAACCTGAGACCCTTCCTTTAGCATGAGATGTGATATCCAAATCCTTCACATTCCAATCCTGAGACCCTTCCTATAGCATGAGATGTGATATCTCAATGCTTCTAATACCAAACCTGAGATCCTTCCTATAACATGAGATGTGATATCCAATTCCTTCCCATTCCAAACCTGAGACCCTTCCTATTGGATGAGATGTGATATCCAACTCCCTCCCATTCCAACCCTGAGACCCTTCCTATACCATGAGATGTGATATCTCAATGCTTCTAATACCAAACCTGGGAACCGTCCTATAACATGAGATGTGATATCTCAATGTTTCTAATAAAAAACCTGAGACCCTTCCTATAACATGAGATGTGATATCCAATTCCTTCCCATTCCAAACCTGAGACCCTTCCTATTGGATGAGATGTGATATCCAAATCCTTCCCCTTCCAAACCTGAGACCCTTCCTTTAGCATGAGATGTGATATCCAAATACTTCCCATTCCAATCCTAAAACCCTTCCTATAGCATGAGATTTGATATCTCAATGTTTCTAATAAAAAACCTGAGACCCTTCCTATAGCAAGAGATGTGATATCCAAATCCTTCCCATTCCAATCCTGAGACCCTTCCTGTATATAACATGAGATGTGATATCCAACTCCTTCCCATTCCAACCTGAGACCCTTCCTATAGCATGAGATGTGATATCCAACTCCTTACCATTCAAATCCTGAGACCCTCCCTATAACAAGAGATGTCATATCCAACTCCTTCCCATTCCAAACCTGAGACCCTTCCTATAACATGAGATGTGATATCCAACTCCTTCCCATTCCAAACCTGAGACCCTTCCGATAGCATGAGCTGTGATATCTCAATGCTTCAAAAACCAAACATGAGAACCATCCTATAACATGAGATGTGAAATCCAAATCCTTCCCTTCCCAAACCTGAGACTCTTCCTATAGCATGAGATGTGATATCTCAATGCTTCTACCAAACCTGAAACCCTTCCTATAGCATGAGATGTGATAACTCAATGCTTATACCAAACCTGAGACCCTTCCTATGGCATGAGATGTCATATACAACTCCTTCCCATTCCAACCCTGAGACCCTTCCTATAGCATGAGATGTGATATCTCAATGCTTATACCAAACCTGAGACCCTTCCTATAGCATGAGATGTGATATCCAACTCCTTCCCATTCCAATCCTGAGACCCTTCTGATAGCATGAGATGTGATATCTCAATGCCTCTAATACCAAACCTGAGATCCTACCTCTAACATGAAATGTGATATCCATCTCCTTCCCTTTCCAAACCGAGACCCTGCCTATAGCATGAGATGTGATATCCAAGTCCTTCCCATTCCAATCCTGAGACCCTTCTTATAGCATGTGATGTGATATCTCAATGCTTATACCAAACCTGAGACCCTTCCTATGGCATGAGATGTCATATACAACTCCTTCCCATTCCAACCCTGAGACCCTTCCTATAGCATGAGATGTGATATCTCAATGCTTATACCAAACCTGAGACCCTTCCTATAGCATGAGATGTGATATCCAACTTCTTCCCATTCCAATCCTGAGACCCTTCCTATAGCATGAGATGTGATATCTCAATGCTTATACCAAACCTGAGACCCTTCCTATAGCATAAGATGTGATATCTCAATGCTTATACCAAACCTGAGACCCTTCCTATAGCATGAGATGTGATATCCAACTCCTTCCCATTCCAATCCTGAGACCCTTCCTATAGCATGAGATGTGATATCTCAATGCTTATACCAAACCTGAGACCCTTCCTATAGCATGAGATGTGATATCCAACTCCTTCCCATTCCAATCCTGAGACCCTTCCTATAGCATGAGATGTGATGTCTCAATGCTTCTAATACCAAACCTGAGATCCTTCCTATAACATGAGATGTGATATCCAACTCCTTCCCATTCCAATCCTGAGACCCTTCCTATAGCATGAGATGTGATATCTCAACGCCTCTTATACCAAACCTGAGATCCTTCCGATAGCATGAGATGTGATATCTTAATGCTTCTAATACCAAACCTGAGATCCTTCCTATAATATGAGATGTGATTTCCAAATCCTTCCCCTTCCAAACCTGAGACCCTCCCTTTAGCATGAAATGTGATATCCAACTCCTTCCCATTCCAATCCTGAGACCCTTCTGATAGCATGAGATGTGATATCTCAATGCCTCTAATACCAAACCTGAGATCCTACCTCTAACATGAAATGTGATATCCATCTCCATCCCTTTCCAAACCTGAGACCCTGCCTATAGCATGAGATGTGATATCCAAGTCCTTCCCATTCCAATCCTGAGACCCTTCCTATAGCATGTGATGTGATATCTCAATGCTTATACCAAACCTGAGACCCTTCCTATGGCATGAGATGTCATATACAACTCCTTCCCATTCCAACCCTGAGACCCTTCCTATAGCATGAGATGTGATATCTCAATGCTTATACCAAACCTGAGACCCTTCCTATAGCATGAGATGTGATATCCAACTTCTTCCCATTCCAATCCTGAGACCCTTCCTATAGCATGAGATGTGATATCTCAATGCTTATACCAAACCTGAGACCCTTCCTATAGCTTGAGATGTGATATCCAACTCCTTCCCATTCAATCCTGAGACCCTTCCTATAGCATGAGATGTGATATCTCAAGGCCCCTAATACCAAACCTGAGATCCTTCCTCTAACATGAAATGTGATATCCAACTCCTTCCCCTTCCAAACCTGAGAGCCTTCCTATAGCATGAGATATGATATCCAAGTCCTTCCCATTCCAATCCTGAGACCCTTCCTATAACATGAAATGTGATATCCAACTCCTTCCCATTCTAACCTGAGACCCTTCCTATAGCATGAGATGGGATATCCAACTCCTTCCAAATCCAATACTGATACCCTTCCGATAGCATGAGATGTGATATCCCAATGCTTCTACCAAACCTGAGACCCATACTATGGCATGAGATGTGATATCAAACTCCTTCCCATTCCAATCCTGAGACGCTTCCTATAACTTGAGATGTGATATCCAACTCCTTCCCATTCCAATTCTGAGACCCTTCTTATACCATGAGACTTGATATCTCAATGCTTCTAATACCAAACCTGAGACCCGTCCTATAACATGAGATGTGATATCCAAATCCTTCCCCTTCCAAACCTTAGACCCTTCCTTTATCATGAGATGTGATATCCAACTCCTTCCCATTCCAATCCTGAGACCCTTCCGATATCATGAGATTTGTTATCTCAATGCTTCTAATATCAAACTTGAGACCCTCCCTATAGCATGAGATGTGACATCCAAGTCCTTCCCATTCCAATCCTGAGACCCTTCCTATAGCATGAGATGTGATATCTCAATGCTTCTAATACCAAACCTGAGACCCTTCCTATAACATGAGATGGGATATCCAACTCCTTCCCATTCCAATCCTGAGACCCTTCCGATAGCAGAGATGTGATATCTCAATGCTTATACCAAACCTGAGACCCTTCCTAAGGCCTGAGATGTCATATACAACTCCTTCCCATTCCAATCCTGAGACCCTTCCTATAGCATGAGATGTGATATCTCAATGCTTATACCAAATCTGAGACCCTTCCTATAGCATGAGATGTGATATCCAACACCTTCCCATTCCAATCCTGAGACCCTTCCTATAGCATGAGAAGTGATATCTCCATGCTTATACCAAACCTGAGACCCTTCCTATAGCATGAGATGTGATATCCAAATCCTTCCCATTCCAATCCTGAGACCCTTCCTATAGCATGAGATGTGATAGCTCAATGCTTATACCAAACCTGAGAGCCTACCTATAGCATGAGATGTGATATCCAAGTCCATCCCATTCCAATCCTTAGACCCTTCCTACAGCATGCGATGTGATATCTCAATGATTCTAATACCAAACCAGAGACCCGTCCTTTAACATGAGATGGGATATACAACTCCTTCCCATTCCAATCCTGAGCCACTCCTGATAGCAGAGATGTGATATCTCAATGCTTATACCAAACCTGAGACCCTTCCTATAACATGAGATGTGATATCCAACTCCTTCCCGTTCCAAACCTGAGACACTTCCTATAGCATATGTGATATCCAACTCCTTCCCATTCCAACCCTGAGACCCTTCCTATACCATGAGATGTGATATCTCAATGCTTCTAATACCAAACCTGGGAACCGTCCTATAACATGAGATGTGATATCTCAATGTTTCTAATAAAAAACCTGAGACCCTTCCTATAACATGAGATGTGATATCCAATTCCTTCCCATTCCAAACCTGAGACCCTTCCTATTGGATGAGATGTGATATCCAAATCCTTCCCCTTCCAAACCTGAGACCCTTCCTTTAGCATGAGATGTGATATCCAAATACTTCCCATTCCAATCCTAAAACCCTTCCTATAGCATGAGATTTGATATCTCAATGTTTCTAATAAAAAACCTGAGACCCTTCCTATAGCAAGAGATGTGATATCCAAATCCTTCCCATTCCAATCCTGAGACCCTTCCTGTATATAACATGAGATGTGATATCCAACTCCTTCCCATTCCAACCTGAGACCCTTCCTATAGCATGAGATGTGATATCCAACTCCTTACCATTCAAATCCTGAGACCCTCCCTATAACAAGAGATGTCATATCCAACTCCTTCCCATTCCAAACCTGAGACCCTTCCTATAACATGAGATGTGATATCCAACTCCTTCCCATTCCAAACCTGAGACCCTTCCGATAGCATGAGCTGTGATATCTCAATGCTTCAAAAACCAAACATGAGAACCATCCTATAACATGAGATGTGAAATCCAAATCCTTCCCTTCCCAAACCTGAGACTCTTCCTATAGCATGAGATGTGATATCTCAATGCTTCTACCAAACCTGAAACCCTTCCTATAGCATGAGATGTGATAACTCAATGCTTATACCAAACCTGAGACCCTTCCTATGGCATGAGATGTCATATACAACTCCTTCCCATTCCAACCCTGAGACCCTTCCTATAGCATGAGATGTGATATCTCAATGCTTATACCAAACCTGAGACCCTTCCTATAGCATGAGATGTGATATCCAACTCCTTCCCATTCCAATCCTGAGACCCTTCTGATAGCATGAGATGTGATATCTCAATGCCTCTAATACCAAACCTGAGATCCTACCTCTAACATGAAATGTGATATCCATCTCCTTCCCTTTCCAAACCGAGACCCTGCCTATAGCATGAGATGTGATATCCAAGTCCTTCCCATTCCAATCCTGAGACCCTTCTTATAGCATGTGATGTGATATCTCAATGCTTATACCAAACCTGAGACCCTTCCTATGGCATGAGATGTCATATACAACTCCTTCCCATTCCAACCCTGAGACCCTTCCTATAGCATGAGATGTGATATCTCAATGCTTATACCAAACCTGAGACCCTTCCTATAGCATGAGATGTGATATCCAACTTCTTCCCATTCCAATCCTGAGACCCTTCCTATAGCATGAGATGTGATATCTCAATGCTTATACCAAACCTGAGACCCTTCCTATAGCATAAGATGTGATATCTCAATGCTTATACCAAACCTGAGACCCTTCCTATAACATGAGATGTGATATTCAACTCCTTCCCATTCCAACTTGAGACACTTCCTATAGCATGAGAAGGGATATCCAACTCCTTCCCAATCCAATCCTGAGAACCTTCCGATAGCAGAGATGTGATATCTCAATGCTTATACCAAACCTGAGACCCTTCCTATGGCATGAGATGTGATATCCAACTCCTTGCCATTCAAATCCTGAGACCCTTCCTATAGCATGAGATGTGATTTCTCAATACTTCTACCAAACCTGAGACCCTTCCTTTAGCATGAGATGTGATATCCAAATCCTTCACATTCCAATCCTGAGACCCTTCCTATAGCATGAGATGTGATATCTCAATGCTTCTAATACCAAACCTGAGACCCTTCCTATGGCATGAGATGTGATATCCAACTCCTTGCCATTCAAATCCTGAGACCCTTCCTATAGCATGAGATGTGATTTCTCAATACTTCTACCAAACCTGAGACCCTTCCTTTAGCATGAGATGTGATATCCAAATCCTTCACATTCCAATCCTGAGACCCTTCCTATAGCATGAGATGTGATATCTCAATGCTTCTAATACCAAACCTGAGATCCTTCCTATAACATGAGATGTGATATCCAATTCCTTCCCATTCCAAACCTGAGACCCTTCCTATTGGATGAGATGTGATATCCAACTCCCTCCCATTCCAACCCTGAGACCCTTCCTATACCATGAGATGTGATATCTCAATGCTTCTAATACCAAACCTGGGAACCGTCCTATAACATGAGATGTGATATCTCAATGTTTCTAATAAAAAACCTGAGACCCTTCCTATAACATGAGATGTGATATCCAATTCCTTCCCATTCCAAACCTGAGACCCTTCCTATTGGATGAGATGTGATATCCAAATCCTTCCCCTTCCAAACCTGAGACCCTTCCTTTAGCATGAGATGTGATATCCAAATACTTCCCATTCCAATCCTAAAACCCTTCCTATAGCATGAGATTTGATATCTCAATGTTTCTAATAAAAAACCTGAGACCCTTCCTATAGCAAGAGATGTGATATCCAAATCCTTCCCATTCCAATCCTGAGACCCTTCCTGTATATAACATGAGATGTGATATCCAACTCCTTCCCATTCCAACCTGAGACCCTTCCTATAGCATGAGATGTGATATCCAACTCCTTACCATTCAAATCCTGAGACCCTCCCTATAACAAGAGATGTCATATCCAACTCCTTCCCATTCCAAACCTGAGACCCTTCCTATAACATGAGATGTGATATCCAACTCCTTCCCATTCCAAACCTGAGACCCTTCCGATAGCATGAGCTGTGATATCTCAATGCTTCAAAAACCAAACATGAGAACCATCCTATAACATGAGATGTGAAATCCAAATCCTTCCCTTCCCAAACCTGAGACTCTTCCTATAGCATGAGATGTGATATCTCAATGCTTCTACCAAACCTGAAACCCTTCCTATAGCATGAGATGTGATAACTCAATGCTTATACCAAACCTGAGACCCTTCCTATGGCATGAGATGTCATATACAACTCCTTCCCATTCCAACCCTGAGACCCTTCCTATAGCATGAGATGTGATATCTCAATGCTTATACCAAACCTGAGACCCTTCCTATAGCATGAGATGTGATATCCAACTCCTTCCCATTCCAATCCTGAGACCCTTCTGATAGCATGAGATGTGATATCTCAATGCCTCTAATACCAAACCTGAGATCCTACCTCTAACATGAAATGTGATATCCATCTCCTTCCCTTTCCAAACCGAGACCCTGCCTATAGCATGAGATGTGATATCCAAGTCCTTCCCATTCCAATCCTGAGACCCTTCTTATAGCATGTGATGTGATATCTCAATGCTTATACCAAACCTGAGACCCTTCCTATGGCATGAGATGTCATATACAACTCCTTCCCATTCCAACCCTGAGACCCTTCCTATAGCATGAGATGTGATATCTCAATGCTTATACCAAACCTGAGACCCTTCCTATAGCATGAGATGTGATATCCAACTTCTTCCCATTCCAATCCTGAGACCCTTCCTATAGCATGAGATGTGATATCTCAATGCTTATACCAAACCTGAGACCCTTCCTATAGCATAAGATGTGATATCTCAATGCTTATACCAAACCTGAGACCCTTCCTATAGCATGAGATGTGATATCCAACTCCTTCCCATTCCAATCCTGAGACCCTTCCTATAGCATGAGATGTGATATCTCAATGCTTATACCAAACCTGAGACCCTTCCTATAGCATGAGATGTGATATCCAACTCCTTCCCATTCCAATCCTGAGACCCTTCCTATAGCATGAGATGTGATGTCTCAATGCTTCTAATACCAAACCTGAGATCCTTCCTATAACATGAGATGTGATATCCAACTCCTTCCCATTCCAATCCTGAGACCCTTCCTATAGCATGAGATGTGATATCTCAACGCCTCTTATACCAAACCTGAGATCCTTCCGATAGCATGAGATGTGATATCTTAATGCTTCTAATACCAAACCTGAGATCCTTCCTATAATATGAGATGTGATTTCCAAATCCTTCCCCTTCCAAACCTGAGACCCTCCCTTTAGCATGAAATGTGATATCCAACTCCTTCCCATTCCAATCCTGAGACCCTTCTGATAGCATGAGATGTGATATCTCAATGCCTCTAATACCAAACCTGAGATCCTACCTCTAACATGAAATGTGATATCCATCTCCATCCCTTTCCAAACCTGAGACCCTGCCTATAGCATGAGATGTGATATCCAAGTCCTTCCCATTCCAATCCTGAGACCCTTCCTATAGCATGTGATGTGATATCTCAATGCTTATACCAAACCTGAGACCCTTCCTATGGCATGAGATGTCATATACAACTCCTTCCCATTCCAACCCTGAGACCCTTCCTATAGCATGAGATGTGATATCTCAATGCTTATACCAAACCTGAGACCCTTCCTATAGCATGAGATGTGATATCCAACTTCTTCCCATTCCAATCCTGAGACCCTTCCTATAGCATGAGATGTGATATCTCAATGCTTATACCAAACCTGAGACCCTTCCTATAGCTTGAGATGTGATATCCAACTCCTTCCCATTCAATCCTGAGACCCTTCCTATAGCATGAGATGTGATATCTCAAGGCCCCTAATACCAAACCTGAGATCCTTCCTCTAACATGAAATGTGATATCCAACTCCTTCCCCTTCCAAACCTGAGAGCCTTCCTATAGCATGAGATATGATATCCAAGTCCTTCCCATTCCAATCCTGAGACCCTTCCTATAACATGAAATGTGATATCCAACTCCTTCCCATTCTAACCTGAGACCCTTCCTATAGCATGAGATGGGATATCCAACTCCTTCCAAATCCAATACTGATACCCTTCCGATAGCATGAGATGTGATATCCCAATGCTTCTACCAAACCTGAGACCCATACTATGGCATGAGATGTGATATCAAACTCCTTCCCATTCCAATCCTGAGACGCTTCCTATAACTTGAGATGTGATATCCAACTCCTTCCCATTCCAATTCTGAGACCCTTCTTATACCATGAGACTTGATATCTCAATGCTTCTAATACCAAACCTGAGACCCGTCCTATAACATGAGATGTGATATCCAAATCCTTCCCCTTCCAAACCTTAGACCCTTCCTTTATCATGAGATGTGATATCCAACTCCTTCCCATTCCAATCCTGAGACCCTTCCGATATCATGAGATTTGTTATCTCAATGCTTCTAATATCAAACTTGAGACCCTCCCTATAGCATGAGATGTGACATCCAAGTCCTTCCCATTCCAATCCTGAGACCCTTCCTATAGCATGAGATGTGATATCTCAATGCTTCTAATACCAAACCTGAGACCCTTCCTATAACATGAGATGGGATATCCAACTCCTTCCCATTCCAATCCTGAGACCCTTCCGATAGCAGAGATGTGATATCTCAATGCTTATACCAAACCTGAGACCCTTCCTAAGGCCTGAGATGTCATATACAACTCCTTCCCATTCCAATCCTGAGACCCTTCCTATAGCATGAGATGTGATATCTCAATGCTTATACCAAATCTGAGACCCTTCCTATAGCATGAGATGTGATATCCAACACCTTCCCATTCCAATCCTGAGACCCTTCCTATAGCATGAGAAGTGATATCTCCATGCTTATACCAAACCTGAGACCCTTCCTATAGCATGAGATGTGATATCCAAATCCTTCCCATTCCAATCCTGAGACCCTTCCTATAGCATGAGATGTGATAGCTCAATGCTTATACCAAACCTGAGAGCCTACCTATAGCATGAGATGTGATATCCAAGTCCATCCCATTCCAATCCTTAGACCCTTCCTACAGCATGCGATGTGATATCTCAATGATTCTAATACCAAACCAGAGACCCGTCCTTTAACATGAGATGGGATATACAACTCCTTCCCATTCCAATCCTGAGCCACTCCTGATAGCAGAGATGTGATATCTCAATGCTTATACCAAACCTGAGACCCTTCCTATAACATGAGATGTGATATCCAACTCCTTCCCGTTCCAAACCTGAGACACTTCCTATAGCATATGTGATATCCAACTCCTTCCCATTCCAAACATGAGACCCTTCCTATAGCAAGAATGTTATATCCACCTCCTACCCATTCCAATCCTGAGACCATTCCTATACCATGAGATGTGATATATCAATGCTTCTAATACCAAACCTGAGATCCTTCCTATGACATGAGATGTGATATCCATATCCTTCCCATTCCAATCCTGAGACCCTTCCTATAGCAAGAGATGTGATATCCAAATCCTTCCCATTCCAATCCTGAGACCCTTCCTATAACATGAGATGTGATATTCAACTCCTTCCCATTCCAACTTGAGACACTTCCTATAGCATGAGAAGGGATATCCAACTCCTTCCCAATCCAATCCTGAGAACCTTCCGATAGTAGAGATGTGATATCTCAATGCTTATACCAAACCTGAGACCCTTCCTATGGCATGAGATGTGATATCCAACTCCTTGCCATTCAAATCCTGAGACCCTTCCTATAGCATGAGATGTGATTTCTCAATGCTTCTACCAAACCTGAGACCCTTCCTTTAGCATGAGATGTGATATCCAAATCCTTCACATTCCAATCCTGAGACCCTTCCTATAGCATGAGATGTGATATCTCAATGCTTCTAATACCAAACCTGAGATCCTTCCTATAACATGAGATGTGATATCCAATTCCTTCCCATTCCAAACCTGAGACCCTTCCTATTGGATGAGATGTGATATCCAACTCCTTCCCATTCCAACCCTGAGACCCTTCCTATACCATGAGATGTGATATCTCAATGCTTCTAATACCAAACCTGGGAACCGTCCTATAACATGAGATGTGATATCTCAATGTTTCTAATAAAAAACCTGAGACCCTTCCTATAACATGAGATGTGATATCCAATTCCTTCCCATTCCAAACCTGAGACCCTTCCTATTGGATGAGATGTGATATCCAAATCCTTCCCCTTCCAAACCTGAGACCCTTCCTTTAGCATGAGATGTGATATCCAAATACTTCCCATTCCAATCCTAAAACCCTTCCTATAGCATGAGATTTGATATCTCAATGTTTCTAATAAAAAACCTGAGACCCTTCCTATAGCAAGAGATGTGATATCCAAATCCTTCCCATTCCAATCCTGAGACCCTTCCTGTATATAACATGAGATGTGATATCCAACTCCTTCCCATTCCAACCTGAGACCCTTCCTATAGCATGAGATGTGATATCCAACTCCTTACCATTCAAATCCTGAGACCCTCCCTATAACAAGAGATGTCATATCCAACTCCTTCCCATTCCAAACCTGAGACCCTTCCTATAACATGAGATGTGATATCCAACTCCTTCCCATTCCAAACCTGAGACCCTTCCGATAGCATGAGCTGTGATATCTCAATGCTTCTAAAACCAAACATGAGAACCATCCTATAACATGAGATGTGAAATCCAAATCCTTCCCTTCCCAAACCTGAGACTCTTCCTATAGCATGAGATGTGATATCTCAATGCTTCTACCAAACCTGAAACCCTTCCTATAGCATGAGATGTGATAACTCAATGCTTATACCAAACCTGAGACCCTTCCTATGGCATGAGATGTCATATACAACTCCTTCCCATTCCAACCCTGAGACCCTTCCTATAGCATGAGATGTGATATCTCAATGCTTATACCAAACCTGAGACCCTTCCTATAGCATGAGATGTGATATCCAACTTCTTCCCATTCCAATCCTGAGACCCTTCCTATAGCATGAGATGTGATATCACAATGCTTCTAATACCAAACCTGAGACCCGTCCTATAACATGAGATGTGATATCCAAATCCTTCCCCTTCCAAACCTGAGACCCTTCCTTTAGCATGAGGTGTGATATCCAGCTCCTCCCATTCCAATCCTGAGACCCTTCCGATAGCAGAGATGTGATATTTCAATGCTTATACCAAACCTGAGACCCTTCCCATAGCATGAGATGTGATATCCAACTCCTTCCCATTCCAATCCTGAGACCCTGCCTATAGCATGAGATGTGATATCCAAGTCCTTCCCATTCCAATCCTGAGACCCTTCCTATAGCATGTGATGTGATAACTCAATGCTTATACCAAACCTGAGACCCTTCCTATGGCATGAGATGTCATATACAACTCCTTCCCATTCCAACCCTGAGACCCTTCCTATAGCATGAGATGTGATATCTCAATGCTTATACCAAACCTGAGACCCTTCCTATAGCATGAGATGTGATATCCAACTTCTTCCCATTCCAATCCTGAGACCCTTCCTATAGCATGAGATGTGATATCTCAATGCTTATACCAAACCTGAGACCCTTCCTATAGCTTGAGATGTGATATCCAACTCCTTCCCATTCCAATCCTGAGACCCTTCCTATAGCATGAGATGTGATATCTCAAGGCCCCTAATACCAAACCTGAGATCCTTCCTCTAACATTAAATGTGATATCCAACTCCTTCCCCTTCCAAACCTGAGAGCCTTCCTATAGCATGAGATATGATATCCAAGTCCTTCCCATTCCAATCCTGAGACCCTTCCTATAACATGAAATGTGATATCCAACTCCTTCCCATTCTAACCTGAGACCCTTCCTATAGCATGAGATGGGATATCCAACTCCTTCCAAATCCAATACTGATACCCTTCCGATAGCATGAGATGTGATATCCCAATGCTTCTACCAAACCTGAGACCCATACTATGGCATGAGATGTGATATCAAACTCCTTCCCATTCCAATCCTGAGACGCTTCCTATAGCTTGAGATGTGATATCCAACTCCTTCCCATTCCAATTCTGAGACCCTTCTTATACCATGAGACTTGATATCTCAATGCTTCTAATACCAAACCTGAGACCCGTCCTATAACATGAGATGTGATATCCAAATCCTTCGCCTTCCAAACCTTAGACCCTTCCTTTATCATGAGATGTGATATCCAACTCCTTCCCATTCCAATCCTGAGACCCTTCCGATATCATGAGATTTGTTATCTCAATGCTTCTAATATCAAACTTGAGACCCTCCCTATAGCATGAGATGTGACATCCAAGTCCTTCCCATTCCAATCTTGAGACCCTTCCTATAGCATGAGATGTGATATCTCAATGCTTCTAATACCAAACCTGAGACCCTTCCTATAACATGAGATGGGATATCCAACTCCTTCCCATTCCAATCCTGAGACCCTTCCGATAGCAGAGATGTGATATCTCAATGCTTATACCAAACCTGAGACCCTTCCTAAGGCCTGAGATGTCATATACAACTCCTTCCCATTCCAATCCTGAGACCCTTCCTATAGCATGAGATGTGATATCTCCATGCTTATACCAAACCTGAGACCCTTCCTATAGCATGAGATGTGATATCCAAATCCTTCCCATTCCAATCCTGAGACCCTTCCTATAGCATGAGATGTGATATCTCAATGCTTATACCAAACCTGAGAGCCTACCTATAGCATGAGATGTGATATCCAAGTCCATCCCATTCCAATCCTTAGACCCTTCCTACAGCATGCGATGTGATATCTCAATGATTCTAATACCAAACCAGAGACCCGTCCTTTAACATGAGATGGGATATCCAACTCCTTCCCATTCCAATCCTGAGCCACTCCTGATAGCAGAGATGTGATATCTCAATGCTTATACCAAACCTGAGACCCTTCCTATAACATGAGATGTGATATCCAACTCCTTCCCGTTCCAAACCTGAGACACTTCAGATAGCATATGTGATATCCAACTCCTTCCCATTCCAAACATGAGACCCTTCCTATAGCAAGAATGTAATATCCAACTCCTACCCATTCCAATCCTGAGACCATTCCTATAGCATGAGATGTGATATATCAATGCTTCTAATACCAATCCTGAGATCCTTCCTATGACATGAGATGTGATATTCAAATCCTTCCCATTCCAATCCTGAGACCCTTCCTATAGCAAGAGATGTGATATCCAAATCCTTCCCATTCCAATCCTGAGACCCTTCCTATAACATGAGATGTGATATTCAACTCCTTCCCATTCCAACCTGAGACACTTCCTATAGCATGAGAAGGGATATCCAACTCCTTCCCAATCCAATCCTGAGAACCTTCCGATAGCAGAGATGTGATATCTCAATGCTTATACCAAACCTGAGACCCTTCCTATGGCATGAGATGTGATATCCAACTCCTTGCCATTCAAATCCTGAGACCCTTCCTATAGCATGAGATGTGATTTCTCAATGCTTCTACCAAACCTGAGACCCTTCCTTTAGCATGAGATGTGATATCCAAATCCTTCACATTCCAATCCTGAGACCCTTCCTATAGCATGAGATGTGATATCTCAATGCTTCTAATACCAAACCTGAGATCCTTCCTATAACATGAGATGTGATATCCAATTCCTTCCCATTCCAAACCTGAGACCCTTCCTATTGGATGAGATGTGATATCCAACTCCTTCCCATTCCAACCCTGAGACCCTTCCTATACCATGAGATGTGATATCTCAATGCTTATACCAAACCTGAGAGCCTACCTATAGCATGAGATGTGATATCCAAGTCCATCCCATTCCAATCCTTAGACCCTTCCTACAGCATGCGATGTGATATCTCAATGATTCTAATACCAAACCAGAGACCCGTCCTTTAACATGAGATGGGATATCCAACTCCTTCCCATTCCAATCCTGAGCCACTCCTGATAGCAGAGATGTGATATCTCAATGCTTATACCAAACCTGAGACCCTTCCTATAACATGAGATGTGATATCCAACACCTTCCCATTCCAATCCTGAGACCCTTCCTATAGCATGAGAAGTGATATCTCCATGCTTATACCAAACCTGAGACCCTTCCTATAGCATGAGATGTGATATCCAAATCCTTCCCATTCCAATCCTGAGACCCTTCCTATAGCATGAGAAGTGATATCTCCATGCTTATACCAAACCTGAGACCCTTCCTATAGCATGAGATGTGATATCCAAATCCTTCCCATTCCAATCCTGAGACCCTTCCTATAGCATGAGATGTGATATCTCAATGCTTATACCAAACCTGAGAGCCTACCTATAGCATGAGATGTGATATCCAAGTCCATCCCATTCCAATCCTTAGACCCTTCCTACAGCATGCGATGTGATATCTCAATGATTCTAATACCAAACCAGAGACCCGTCCTTTAACATGAGATGGGATATCCAACTCCTTCCCATTCCAATCCTGAGCCACTCCTGATAGCAGAGATGTGATATCTCAATGCTTATACCAAACCTGAGACCCTTCCTATAACATGAGATGTGATATCCAACTCCTTCCCTTTCCAAACCTGAGACACTTCAGATAGCATATGTGATATCCAACTCCTTCCCATTCCAAACATGAGACCCTTCCTATAGCAAGAATGTAATATCCAACTCCTACCCATTCCAATCCTGAGACCATTCCTATAGCATGAGATGTGATATATCAATGCTTCTAATACCAATCATGAGATCCTTCCTATGACATGAGATGTGATATTCAAATCCTTCCCATTCCAATCCTGAGACCCTTCCTATAGCAAGAGATGTGATATCCAAATCCTTCCCATTCCAATCCTGAGACCCTTCCTATAACATGAGATGTGATATTCAACTCCTTCCCATTCCAACCTGAGACACTTCCTATAGCATGAGAAGGGATATCCAACTCCTTCCCAATCCAATCCTGAGAACCTTCCGATAGCAGAGATGTGATATCTCAATGCTTATACCAAACCTGAGACCCTTCCTATGGCATGAGATGTGATATCCAACTCCTTGCCATTCAAATCCTGAGACCCTTCCTATAGCATGAGATGTGATTTCTCAATGCTTCTACCAAACCTGAGACCCTTCCTTTAGCATGAGATGTGATATCCAAATCCTTCACATTCCAATCCTGAGACCCTTCCTATAGCATGAGATGTGATATCTCAATGCTTCTAATACCAAACCTGAGATCCTTCCTATAACATGAGATGTGATATCCAATTCCTTCCCATTCCAAACCTGAGACCCTTCCTATTGGATGAGATGTGATATCCAACTCCTTCCCATTCCAACCCTGAGACCCTTCCTATACCATGAGATGTGATATCTCAATGCCTCTAATACCAAACCTGGGAACCGTCCTATAACATGAGATGTGATATCTCAATGTTTCTAATAAAAAACTTGAGACCCTTCCTATAACATGAGATGTGATATCCAATTCCTTCCCATTCCAAACCTGAGACCCTTCCTATTGGATGAGATGTGATATCCAAATCCTTCCCCTTCCAAACCTGAGACCCTTCCTTTAGCATGAGATGTGATATCCAAATACTTCCCATTCCAATCCTAAAACCCTTCCTATAGCATGAGATTTGATATCTCAAGGTTTCTAATAAAAAACCTGAGACCCTTCCTATAGCAAGAGATGTGATATCCAAATCCTTCCCATTCCAATCCTGAGACCCTTCCTGTATATAACATGAGATGTGATATCCAACTCCTTCCCATTCCAACCTGAGACCCTTCCTATAGCATGAGATGTGATATCCAACTCCTTACCATTCAAATCCTGAGACCCTCCTTATAACAAGAGATGTCATATCCAACTCCTTCCCATTCCAAACCTGAGACCCTTCCTATAACATGAGATGTGATATTCAACTCCTTCCCATTCCAACCTGAGACACTTCCTATAGCATGAGAAGGGATATCCAACTCCTTCCCAATCCAATCCTGAGAACCTTCCGATAGCAGAGATGTGATATCTCAATGCTTATACCAAACCTGAGACCCTTCCTATGGCATGAGATGTGATATCCAACTCCTTGCCATTCAAATCCTGAGACCCTTCCTATAGCATGAGATGTGATTTCTCAATGCTTCTACCAAACCTGAGACCCTTCCTTTAGCATGAGATGTGATATCCAAATCCTTCACATTCCAATCCTGAGACCCTTCCTATAGCATGAGATGTGATATCTCAATGCTTCTAATACCAAACCTGAGATCCTTCCTATAACATGAGATGTGATATCCAATTCCTTCCCATTCCAAACCTGAGACCCTTCCTATAACATGAGATGGGATATCCAACTCCTTCCCATTCCAATCCTGAGACCCTTCCGATAGCAGAGATGTGATATCTCAATGCTTATACCAAACCTGAGACCCTTCCTAAGGGCTGAGATGTCATATACAACTCCTTCCCATTCCAATCCTGAGACCCTTCCTATAGCATGAGATTTGATATCTCAATGCTTATACCAAATCTGAGACCCTTCCTATAGCATGAGATGTGATATCCAACACCTTCCCATTCCAATCCTGAGACCCTTCCTATAGCATGAGAAGTGATATCTCCATGCTTATACCAAACCTGAGACCCTTCCTATAGCATGAGATGTGATATCCAAATCCTTCCCATTCCAATCCTGAGACCCTTCCTATAGCATGAGATGTGATATCTCAATGCTTATACCAAACCTGAGAGCCTACCTATAGCATGAGATGTGATATCCAAGTCCATCCCATTCCAATCCTTAGACCCTTCCTACAGCATGCGATGTGATATCTCAATGATTCTAATACCAAACCAGAGACCCGTCCTTTAACATGAGATGGGATATCCAACTCCTTCCCATTCCAATCCTGAGCCACTCCTGATAGCAGAGATGTGATATCTCAATGCTTATACCAAACCTGAGACCCTTCCTATAACATGAGATGTGATATCCAACTCCTTCCCGTTCCAAACCTGAGACACTTCCTATAGCATATGTGATATCCAACTCCTTCCCATTCCAAACATGAGACCCTTCCTATAGCAAGAATGTAATATCCACCTCCTACCCATTCCAATCCTGAGACCATTCCTATAGCATGAGATGTGATATATCAATGCTTCTAATACCAAACCTGAGATCCTTCCTATGACATGAGATGTGATATCCATATCCTTCCCATTCCAATCCTGAGACCCTTCCTATAGCAAGAGATGTGATATCCAAATCCTTCCCATTCCAATCCTGAGACCCTTCCTATAACATGAGATGTGATATTCAACTCCTTCCCATTCCAACTTGAGACACTTCCTATAGCATGAGAAGGGATATCCAACTCCTTCCCAATCCAATCCTGAGAACCTTCCGATAGCAGAGATGTGATATCTCAATGCTTATACCAAACCTGAGACCCTTCCTATGGCATGAGATGTGATATCCAACTCCTTGCCATTCAAATCCTGAGACCCTTCCTATAGCATGAGATGTGATTTCTCAATACTTCTACCAAACCTGAGACCCTTCCTTTAGCATGAGATGTGATATCCAAATCCTTCACATTCCAATCCTGAGACCCTTCCTATAGCATGAGATGTGATATCTCAATGCTTCTAATACCAAACCTGAGATCCTTCCTATAACATGAGATGTGATATCCAATTCCTTCCCATTCCAAACCTGAGACCCTTCCTATTGGATGAGATGTGATATCCAACTCCTTCCCATTCCAACCCTGAGACCCTTCCTATACCATGAGATGTGATATCTCAATGCTTCTAATACCAAACCTGGGAACCGTCCTATAACATGAGATGTGATATCTCAATGTTTCTAATAAAAAACCTGAGACCCTTCCTATAACATGAGATGTGATATCCAATTCCTTCCCATTCCAAACCTGAGACCCTTCCTATTGGATGAGATGTGATATCCAAATCCTTCCCCTTCCAAACCTGAGACCCTTCCTTTAGCATGAGATGTGATATCCAAATACTTCCCATTCCAATCCTAAAACCCTTCCTATAGCATGAGATTTGATATCTCAATGTTTCTAATAAAAAACCTGAGACCCTTCCTATAGCAAGAGATGTGATATCCAAATCCTTCCCATTCCAATCCTGAGACCCTTCCTGTATATAACATGAGATGTGATATCCAACTCCTTACCATTCAAATCCTGAGACCCTCCCTATAACAAGAGATGTCATATCCAACTCCTTCCCATTCCAAACCTGAGACCCTTCCTATAACATGAGATGTGATATCCAACTCCTTCCCATTCCAAACCTGAGACCCTTCCGATAGCATGAGCTGTGATATCTCAATGCTTCAAAAACCAAACATGAGAACCATCCTATAACATGAGATGTGAAATCCAAATCCTTCCCTTCCCAAACCTGAGACTCTTCCTATAGCATGAGATGTGATATCTCAATGCTTCTACCAAACCTGAAACCCTTCCTATAGCATGAGATGTGATAACTCAATGCTTATACCAAACCTGAGACCCTTCCTATGGCATGAGATGTCATATACAACTCCTTCCCATTCCAACCCTGAGACCCTTCCTATAGCATGAGATGTGATATCTCAATGCTTATACCAAACCTGAGACCCTTCCTATAGCATGAGATGTGATATCCAACTCCTTCCCATTCCAATCCTGAGACCCTTCTGATAGCATGAGATGTGATATCTCAATGCCTCTAATACCAAACCTGAGATCCTACCTCTAACATGAAATGTGATATCCATCTCCTTCCCTTTCCAAACCGAGACCCTGCCTATAGCATGAGATGTGATATCCAAGTCCTTCCCATTCCAATCCTGAGACCCTTCTTATAGCATGTGATGTGATATCTCAATGCTTATACCAAACCTGAGACCCTTCCTATGGCATGAGATGTCATATACAACTCCTTCCCATTCCAACCCTGAGACCCTTCCTATAGCATGAGATGTGATATCTCAATGCTTATACCAAACCTGAGACCCTTCCTATAGCATGAGATGTGATATCCAACTTCTTCCCATTCCAATCCTGAGACCCTTCCTATAGCATGAGATGTGATATCTCAATGCTTATACCAAACCTGAGACCCTTCCTATAGCATAAGATGTGATATCTCAATGCTTATACCAAACCTGAGACCCTTCCTATAACATGAGATGTGATATTCAACTCCTTCCCATTCCAACTTGAGACACTTCCTATAGCATGAGAAGGGATATCCAACTCCTTCCCAATCCAATCCTGAGAACCTTCCGATAGCAGAGATGTGATATCTCAATGCTTATACCAAACCTGAGACCCTTCCTATGGCATGAGATGTGATATCCAACTCCTTGCCATTCAAATCCTGAGACCCTTCCTATAGCATGAGATGTGATTTCTCAATACTTCTACCAAACCTGAGACCCTTCCTTTAGCATGAGATGTGATATCCAAATCCTTCACATTCCAATCCTGAGACCCTTCCTATAGCATGAGATGTGATATCTCAATGCTTCTAATACCAAACCTGAGACCCTTCCTATGGCATGAGATGTGATATCCAACTCCTTGCCATTCAAATCCTGAGACCCTTCCTATAGCATGAGATGTGATTTCTCAATACTTCTACCAAACCTGAGACCCTTCCTTTAGCATGAGATGTGATATCCAAATCCTTCACATTCCAATCCTGAGACCCTTCCTATAGCATGAGATGTGATATCTCAATGCTTCTAATACCAAACCTGAGATCCTTCCTATAACATGAGATGTGATATCCAATTCCTTCCCATTCCAAACCTGAGACCCTTCCTATTGGATGAGATGTGATATCCAACTCCCTCCCATTCCAACCCTGAGACCCTTCCTATACCATGAGATGTGATATCTCAATGCTTCTAATACCAAACCTGGGAACCGTCCTATAACATGAGATGTGATATCTCAATGTTTCTAATAAAAAACCTGAGACCCTTCCTATAACATGAGATGTGATATCCAATTCCTTCCCATTCCAAACCTGAGACCCTTCCTATTGGATGAGATGTGATATCCAAATCCTTCCCCTTCCAAACCTGAGACCCTTCCTTTAGCATGAGATGTGATATCCAAATACTTCCCATTCCAATCCTAAAACCCTTCCTATAGCATGAGATTTGATATCTCAATGTTTCTAATAAAAAACCTGAGACCCTTCCTATAGCAAGAGATGTGATATCCAAATCCTTCCCATTCCAATCCTGAGACCCTTCCTGTATATAACATGAGATGTGATATCCAACTCCTTCCCATTCCAACCTGAGACCCTTCCTATAGCATGAGATGTGATATCCAACTCCTTACCATTCAAATCCTGAGACCCTCCCTATAACAAGAGATGTCATATCCAACTCCTTCCCATTCCAAACCTGAGACCCTTCCTATAACATGAGATGTGATATCCAACTCCTTCCCATTCCAAACCTGAGACCCTTCCGATAGCATGAGCTGTGATATCTCAATGCTTCAAAAACCAAACATGAGAACCATCCTATAACATGAGATGTGAAATCCAAATCCTTCCCTTCCCAAACCTGAGACTCTTCCTATAGCATGAGATGTGATATCTCAATGCTTCTACCAAACCTGAAACCCTTCCTATAGCATGAGATGTGATAACTCAATGCTTATACCAAACCTGAGACCCTTCCTATGGCATGAGATGTCATATACAACTCCTTCCCATTCCAACCCTGAGACCCTTCCTATAGCATGAGATGTGATATCTCAATGCTTATACCAAACCTGAGACCCTTCCTATAGCATGAGATGTGATATCCAACTCCTTCCCATTCCAATCCTGAGACCCTTCTGATAGCATGAGATGTGATATCTCAATGCCTCTAATACCAAACCTGAGATCCTACCTCTAACATGAAATGTGATATCCATCTCCTTCCCTTTCCAAACCGAGACCCTGCCTATAGCATGAGATGTGATATCCAAGTCCTTCCCATTCCAATCCTGAGACCCTTCTTATAGCATGTGATGTGATATCTCAATGCTTATACCAAACCTGAGACCCTTCCTATGGCATGAGATGTCATATACAACTCCTTCCCATTCCAACCCTGAGACCCTTCCTATAGCATGAGATGTGATATCTCAATGCTTATACCAAACCTGAGACCCTTCCTATAGCATGAGATGTGATATCCAACTTCTTCCCATTCCAATCCTGAGACCCTTCCTATAGCATGAGATGTGATATCTCAATGCTTATACCAAACCTGAGACCCTTCCTATAGCATAAGATGTGATATCTCAATGCTTATACCAAACCTGAGACCCTTCCTATAGCATGAGATGTGATATCCAACTCCTTCCCATTCCAATCCTGAGACCCTTCCTATAGCATGAGATGTGATATCTCAATGCTTATACCAAACCTGAGACCCTTCCTATAGCATGAGATGTGATATCCAACTCCTTCCCATTCCAATCCTGAGACCCTTCCTATAGCATGAGATGTGATGTCTCAATGCTTCTAATACCAAACCTGAGATCCTTCCTATAACATGAGATGTGATATCCAACTCCTTCCCATTCCAATCCTGAGACCCTTCCTATAGCATGAGATGTGATATCTCAACGCCTCTTATACCAAACCTGAGATCCTTCCGATAGCATGAGATGTGATATCTTAATGCTTCTAATACCAAACCTGAGATCCTTCCTATAATATGAGATGTGATTTCCAAATCCTTCCCCTTCCAAACCTGAGACCCTCCCTTTAGCATGAAATGTGATATCCAACTCCTTCCCATTCCAATCCTGAGACCCTTCTGATAGCATGAGATGTGATATCTCAATGCCTCTAATACCAAACCTGAGATCCTACCTCTAACATGAAATGTGATATCCATCTCCATCCCTTTCCAAACCTGAGACCCTGCCTATAGCATGAGATGTGATATCCAAGTCCTTCCCATTCCAATCCTGAGACCCTTCCTATAGCATGTGATGTGATATCTCAATGCTTATACCAAACCTGAGACCCTTCCTATGGCATGAGATGTCATATACAACTCCTTCCCATTCCAACCCTGAGACCCTTCCTATAGCATGAGATGTGATATCTCAATGCTTATATCAAACCTGAGACCCTTCCTATAGCATGAGATGTGATATCCAACTTCTTCCCATTCCAATCCTGAGACCCTTCCTATAGCATGAGATGTGATATCTCAATGCTTATACCAAACCTGAGACCCTTCCTATAGCTTGAGATGTGATATCCAACTCCTTCCCATTCAATCCTGAGACCCTTCCTATAGCATGAGATGTGATATCTCAAGGCCCCTAATACCAAACCTGAGATCCTTCCTCTAACATGAAATGTGATATCCAACTCCTTCCCCTTCCAAACCTGAGAGCCTTCCTATAGCATGAGATATGATATCCAAGTCCTTCCCATTCCAATCCTGAGACCCTTCCTATAACATGAAATGTGATATCCAACTCCTTCCCATTCTAACCTGAGACCCTTCCTATAGCATGAGATGGGATATCCAACTCCTTCCAAATCCAATACTGATACCCTTCCGATAGCATGAGATGTGATATCCCAATGCTTCTACCAAACCTGAGACCCATACTATGGCATGAGATGTGATATCAAACTCCTTCCCATTCCAATCCTGAGACGCTTCCTATAACTTGAGATGTGATATCCAACTCCTTCCCATTCCAATTCTGAGACCCTTCTTATACCATGAGACTTGATATCTCAATGCTTCTAATACCAAACCTGAGACCCGTCCTATAACATGAGATGTGATATCCAAATCCTTCCCCTTCCAAACCTTAGACCCTTCCTTTATCATGAGATGTGATATCCAACTCCTTCCCATTCCAATCCTGAGACCCTTCCGATATCATGAGATTTGTTATCTCAATGCTTCTAATATCAAACTTGAGACCCTCCCTATAGCATGAGATGTGACATCCAAGTCCTTCCCATTCCAATCCTGAGACCCTTCCTATAGCATGAGATGTGATATCTCAATGCTTCTAATACCAAACCTGAGACCCTTCCTATAACATGAGATGGGATATCCAACTCCTTCCCATTCCAATCCTGAGACCCTTCCGATAGCAGAGATGTGATATCTCAATGCTTATACCAAACCTGAGACCCTTCCTAAGGCCTGAGATGTCATATACAACTCCTTCCCATTCCAATCCTGAGACCCTTCCTATAGCATGAGATGTGATATCTCAATGCTTATACCAAATCTGAGACCCTTCCTATAGCATGAGATGTGATATCCAACACCTTCCCATTCCAATCCTGAGACCCTTCCTATAGCATGAGAAGTGATATCTCCATGCTTATACCAAACCTGAGACCCTTCCTATAGCATGAGATGTGATATCCAAATCCTTCCCATTCCAATCCTGAGACCCTTCCTATAGCATGAGATGTGATAGCTCAATGCTTATACCAAACCTGAGAGCCTACCTATAGCATGAGATGTGATATCCAAGTCCATCCCATTCCAATCCTTAGACCCTTCCTACAGCATGCGATGTGATATCTCAATGATTCTAATACCAAACCAGAGACCCGTCCTTTAACATGAGATGGGATATACAACTCCTTCCCATTCCAATCCTGAGCCACTCCTGATAGCAGAGATGTGATATCTCAATGCTTATACCAAACCTGAGACCCTTCCTATAACATGAGATGTGATATCCAACTCCTTCCCGTTCCAAACCTGAGACACTTCCTATAGCATATGTGATATCCAACTCCTTCCCATTCCAAACATGAGACCCTTCCTATAGCAAGAATGTAATATCCACCTCCTACCCATTCCAATCCTGAGACCATTCCTATACCATGAGATGTGATATATCAATGCTTCTAATACCAAACCTGAGATCCTTCCTATGACATGAGATGTGATATCCATATCCTTCCCATTCCAATCCTGAGACCCTTCCTATAGCAAGAGATGTGATATCCAAATCCTTCCCATTCCAATCCTGAGACCCTTCCTATAACATGAGATGTGATATTCAACTCCTTCCCATTCCAACTTGAGACACTTCCTATAGCATGAGAAGGGATATCCAACTCCTTCCCAATCCAATCCTGAGAACCTTCCGATAGTAGAGATGTGATATCTCAATGCTTATACCAAACCTGAGACCCTTCCTATGGCATGAGATGTGATATCCAACTCCTTGCCATTCAAATCCTGAGACCCTTCCTATAGCATGAGATGTGATTTCTCAATGCTTCTACCAAACCTGAGACCCTTCCTTTAGCATGAGATGTGATATCCAAATCCTTCACATTCCAATCCTGAGACCCTTCCTATAGCATGAGATGTGATATCTCAATGCTTCTAATACCAAACCTGAGATCCTTCCTATAACATGAGATGTGATATCCAATTCCTTCCCATTCCAAACCTGAGACCCTTCCTATTGGATGAGATGTGATATCCAACTCCTTCCCATTCCAACCCTGAGACCCTTCCTATACCATGAGATGTGATATCTCAATGCTTCTAATACCAAACCTGGGAACCGTCCTATAACATGAGATGTGATATCTCAATGTTTCTAATAAAAAACCTGAGACCCTTCCTATAACATGAGATGTGATATCCAATTCCTTCCCATTCCAAACCTGAGACCCTTCCTATTGGATGAGATGTGATATCCAAATCCTTCCCCTTCCAAACCTGAGACCCTTCCTTTAGCATGAGATGTGATATCCAAATACTTCCCATTCCAATCCTAAAACCCTTCCTATAGCATGAGATTTGATATCTCAATGTTTCTAATAAAAAACCTGAGACCCTTCCTATAGCAAGAGATGTGATATCCAAATCCTTCCCATTCCAATCCTGAGACCCTTCCTGTATATAACATGAGATGTGATATCCAACTCCTTCCCATTCCAACCTGAGACCCTTCCTATAGCATGAGATGTGATATCCAACTCCTTACCATTCAAATCCTGAGACCCTCCCTATAACAAGAGATGTCATATCCAACTCCTTCCCATTCCAAACCTGAGACCCTTCCTATAACATGAGATGTGATATCCAACTCCTTCCCATTCCAAACCTGAGACCCTTCCGATAGCATGAGCTGTGATATCTCAATGCTTCTAAAACCAAACATGAGAACCATCCTATAACATGAGATGTGAAATCCAAATCCTTCCCTTCCCAAACCTGAGACTCTTCCTATAGCATGAGATGTGATATCTCAATGCTTCTACCAAACCTGAAACCCTTCCTATAGCATGAGATGTGATAACTCAATGCTTATACCAAACCTGAGACCCTTCCTATGGCATGAGATGTCATATACAACTCCTTCCCATTCCAACCCTGAGACCTTTCCTATAGCATGAGATGTGATATCTCAATGCTTATACCAAACCTGAGACCCTTCCTATAGCATGAGATGTGATATCCAACTTCTTCCCATTCCAATCCTGAGACCCTTCCTATAGCATGAGATATGATATCACAATGCTTCTAATACCAAACCTGAGACCCGTCCTATAACATGAGATGTGATATCCAAATCCTTCCCCTTCCAAACCTGAGACCCTTCCTTTAGCATGAGGTGTGATATCCAGCTCCTCCCATTCCAATCCTGAGACCCTTCCGATAGCAGAGATGTGATATTTCAATGCTTATACCAAACCTGAGACCCTTCCCATAGCATGAGATGTGATATCCAACTCCTTCCCATTCCAATCCTGAGACCCTGCCTATAGCATGAGATGTGATATCCAAGTCCTTCCCATTCCAATCCTGAGACCCTTCCTATAGCATGTGATGTGATAACTCAATGCTTATACCAAACCTGAGACCCTTCCTATGGCATGAGATGTCATATACAACTCCTTCCCATTCCAACCCTGAGACCCTTCCTATAGCATGAGATGTGATATCTCAATGCTTATACCAAACCTGAGACCCTTCCTATAGCATGAGATGTGATATCCAACTTCTTCCCGTTCCAATCCTGAGACCCTTCCTATAGCATGAGATGTGATATCTCAATGCTTATACCAAACCTGAGACCCTTCCTATAGCTTGAGATGTGATATCCAACTCCTTCCCATTCCAATCCTGAGACCCTTCCTATAGCATGAGATGTGATATCTCAAGGCCCCTAATACCAAACCTGAGATCCTTCCTCTAACATTAAATGTGATATCCAACTCCTTCCCCTTCCAAACCTGAGAGCCTTCCTATAGCATGAGATATGATATCCAAGTCCTTCCCATTCCAATCCTGAGACCCTTCCTATAACATGAAATGTGATATCCAACTCCTTCCCATTCTAACCTGAGACCCTTCCTATAGCATGAGATGGGATATCCAACTCCTTCCAAATCCAATACTGATACCCTTCCGATAGCATGAGATGTGATATCCCAATGCTTCTACCAAACCTGAGACCCATACTATGGCATGAGATGTGATATCAAACTCCTTCCCATTCCAATCCTGAGACGCTTCCTATAGCTTGAGATGTGATATCCAACTCCTTCCCATTCCAATTCTGAGACCCTTCTTATACCATGAGACTTGATATCTCAATGCTTCTAATACCAAACCTGAGACCCGTCCTATAACATGAGATGTGATATCCAAATCCTTCGCCTTCCAAACCTTAGACCCTTCCTTTATCATGAGATGTGATATCCAACTCCTTCCCATTCCAATCCTGAGACCCTTCCGATATCATGAGATTTGTTATCTCAATGCTTCTAATATCAAACTTGAGACCCTCCCTATAGCATGAGATGTGACATCCAAGTCCTTCCCATTCCAATCTTGAGACCCTTCCTATAGCATGAGATGTGATATCTCAATGCTTCTAATACCAAACCTGAGACCCTTCCTATAACATGAGATGGGATATCCAACTCCTTCCCATTCCAATCCTGAGACCCTTCCGATAGCAGAGATGTGATATCTCAATGCTTATACCAAACCTGAGACCCTTCCTAAGGCCTGAGATGTCATATACAACTCCTTCCCATTCCAATCCTGAGACCCTTCCTATAGCATGAGATGTGATATCTCCATGCTTATACCAAACCTGAGACCCTTCCTATAGCATGAGATGTGATATCCAAATCCTTCCCATTCCAATCCTGAGACCCTTCCTATAGCATGAGATGTGATATCTCAATGCTTATACCAAACCTGAGAGCCTACCTATAGCATGAGATGTGATATCCAAGTCCATCCCATTCCAATCCTTAGACCCTTCCTACAGCATGCGATGTGATATCTCAATGATTCTAATACCAAACCAGAGACCCGTCCTTTAACATGAGATGGGATATCCAACTCCTTCCCATTCCAATCCTGAGCCACTCCTGATAGCAGAGATGTGATATCTCAATGCTTATACCAAACCTGAGACCCTTCCTATAACATGAGATGTGATATCCAACTCCTTCCCGTTCCAAACCTGAGACACTTCAGATAGCATATGTGATATCCAACTCCTTCCCATTCCAAACATGAGACCCTTCCTATAGCAAGAATGTAATATCCAACTCCTACCCATTCCAATCCTGAGACCATTCCTATAGCATGAGATGTGATATATCAATGCTTCTAATACCAATCCTGAGATCCTTCCTATGACATGAGATGTGATATTCAAATCCTTCCCATTCCAATCCTGAGACCCTTCCTATAGCAAGAGATGTGATATCCAAATCCTTCCCATTCCAATCCTGAGACCCTTCCTATAACATGAGATGTGATATTCAACTCCTTCCCATTCCAACCTGAGACACTTCCTATAGCATGAGAAGGGATATCCAACTCCTTCCCAATCCAATCCTGAGAACCTTCCGATAGCAGAGATGTGATATCTCAATGCTTATACCAAACCTGAGACCCTTCCTATGGCATGAGATGTGATATCCAACTCCTTGCCATTCAAATCCTGAGACCCTTCCTATAGCATGAGATGTGATTTCTCAATGCTTCTACCAAACCTGAGACCCTTCCTTTAGCATGAGATGTGATATCCAAATCCTTCACATTCCAATCCTGAGACCCTTCCTATAGCATGAGATGTGATATCTCAATGCTTCTAATACCAAACCTGAGATCCTTCCTATAACATGAGATGTGATATCCAATTCCTTCCCATTCCAAACCTGAGACCCTTCCTATTGGATGAGATGTGATATCCAACTCCTTCCCATTCCAACCCTGAGACCCTTCCTATACCATGAGATGTGATATCTCAATGCTTATACCAAACCTGAGAGCCTACCTATAGCATGAGATGTGATATCCAAGTCCATCCCATTCCAATCCTTAGACCCTTCCTACAGCATGCGATGTGATATCTCAATGATTCTAATACCAAACCAGAGACCCGTCCTTTAACATGAGATGGGATATCCAACTCCTTCCCATTCCAATCCTGAGCCACTCCTGATAGCAGAGATGTGATATCTCAATGCTTATACCAAACCTGAGACCCTTCCTATAACATGAGATGTGATATCCAACACCTTCCCATTCCAATCCTGAGACCCTTCCTATAGCATGAGAAGTGATATCTCCATGCTTATACCAAACCTGAGACCCTTCCTATAGCATGAGATGTGATATCCAAATCCTTCCCATTCCAATCCTGAGACCCTTCCTATAGCATGAGAAGTGATATCTCCATGCTTATACCAAACCTGAGACCCTTCCTATAGCATGAGATGTGATATCCAAATCCTTCCCATTCCAATCCTGAGACCCTTCCTATAGCATGAGATGTGATATCTCAATGCTTATACCAAACCTGAGAGCCTACCTATAGCATGAGATGTGATATCCAAGTCCATCCCATTCCAATCCTTAGACCCTTCCTACAGCATGCGATGTGATATCTCAATGATTCTAATACCAAACCAGAGACCCGTCCTTTAACATGAGATGGGATATCCAACTCCTTCCCATTCCAATCCTGAGCCACTCCTGATAGCAGAGATGTGATATCTCAATGCTTATACCAAACCTGAGACCCTTCCTATAACATGAGATGTGATATCCAACTCCTTCCCTTTCCAAACCTGAGACACTTCAGATAGCATATGTGATATCCAACTCCTTCCCATTCCAAACATGAGACCCTTCCTATAGCAAGAATGTAATATCCAACTCCTACCCATTCCAATCCTGAGACCATTCCTATAGCATGAGATGTGATATATCAATGCTTCTAATACCAATCATGAGATCCTTCCTATGACATGAGATGTGATATTCAAATCCTTCCCATTCCAATCCTGAGACCCTTCCTATAGCAAGAGATGTGATATCCAAATCCTTCCCATTCCAATCCTGAGACCCTTCCTATAACATGAGATGTGATATTCAACTCCTTCCCATTCCAACCTGAGACACTTCCTATAGCATGAGAAGGGATATCCAACTCCTTCCCAATCCAATCCTGAGAACCTTCCGATAGCAGAGATGTGATATCTCAATGCTTATACCAAACCTGAGACCCTTCCTATGGCATGAGATGTGATATCCAACTCCTTGCCATTCAAATCCTGAGACCCTTCCTATAGCATGAGATGTGATTTCTCAATGCTTCTACCAAACCTGAGACCCTTCCTTTAGCATGAGATGTGATATCCAAATCCTTCACATTCCAATCCTGAGACCCTTCCTATAGCATGAGATGTGATATCTCAATGCTTCTAATACCAAACCTGAGATCCTTCCTATAACATGAGATGTGATATCCAATTCCTTCCCATTCCAAACCTGAGACCCTTCCTATTGGATGAGATGTGATATCCAACTCCTTCCCATTCCAACCCTGAGACCCTTCCTATACCATGAGATGTGATATCTCAATGCCTCTAATACCAAACCTGGGAACCGTCCTATAACATGAGATGTGATATCTCAATGTTTCTAATAAAAAACTTGAGACCCTTCCTATAACATGAGATGTGATATCCAATTCCTTCCCATTCCAAACCTGAGACCCTTCCTATTGGATGAGATGTGATATCCAAATCCTTCCCCTTCCAAACCTGAGACCCTTCCTTTAGCATGAGATGTGATATCCAAATACTTCCCATTCCAATCCTAAAACCCTTCCTATAGCATGAGATTTGATATCTCAAGGTTTCTAATAAAAAACCTGAGACCCTTCCTATAGCAAGAGATGTGATATCCAAATCCTTCCCATTCCAATCCTGAGACCCTTCCTGTATATAACATGAGATGTGATATCCAACTCCTTCCCATTCCAACCTGAGACCCTTCCTATAGCATGAGATGTGATATCCAACTCCTTACCATTCAAATCCTGAGACCCTCCTTATAACAAGAGATGTCATATCCAACTCCTTCCCATTCCAAACCTGAGACCCTTCCTATAACATGAGATGTGATATTCAACTCCTTCCCATTCCAACCTGAGACACTTCCTATAGCATGAGAAGGGATATCCAACTCCTTCCCAATCCAATCCTGAGAACCTTCCGATAGCAGAGATGTGATATCTCAATGCTTATACCAAACCTGAGACCCTTCCTATGGCATGAGATGTGATATCCAACTCCTTGCCATTCAAATCCTGAGACCCTTCCTATAGCATGAGATGTGATTTCTCAATGCTTCTACCAAACCTGAGACCCTTCCTTTAGCATGAGATGTGATATCCAAATCCTTCACATTCCAATCCTGAGACCCTTCCTATAGCATGAGATGTGATATCTCAATGCTTCTAATACCAAACCTGAGATCCTTCCTATAACATGAGATGTGATATCCAATTCCTTCCCATTCCAAACCTGAGACCCTTCCTATTGGATGAGATGTGATATCCAACTCCTTCCCATTCCAACCCTGAGACCCTTCCTATACCATGAGATGTGATATCTCAATGCTTCTAATAAAAAACTTGAGACCCTTCCTATAACATGAGATGTGATATCCAATTCCTTCCCATTCCAAACCTGAGACCCTTCCTATTGGATGAGATGTGATATCCAAATCCTTCCCCTTCCAAACCTGAGACCCTTCCTTTAGCATGAGATGTGATATCCAAATACTTCCCATTCCAATCCTAAAACCCTTCCTATAGCATGAGATTTGATATCTCAAGGTTTCTAATAAAAAACCTGAGACCCTTCCTATAGCAAGAGATGTGATATCCAAATCCTTCCCATTCCAATCCTGAGACCCTTCCTGTATATAACATGAGATGTGATATCCAACTCCTTCCCATTCCAACCTGAGACCCTTCCTATAGCATGAGATGTGATATCCAACTCCTTACCATTCAAATCCTGAGACCCTCCTTATAACAAGAGATGTCATATCCAACTCCTTCCCATTCCAAACCTGAGACCCTTCCTATAACATGAGATGTGATATCCAACTCCTTCCCATTCCAAACCTGAGACCCTTCCGATAGCATGAGCTGTGATATCTCAATGCTTCAAAAACCAAACATGAGAACCATCCTATAACATGAGATGTGAAATCCAAATCCTTCCCTTCCCAAACCTGAGACTCTTCCTATAGCATGAGATGTGATATCTCAATGCTTCTACCAAACCTGAAACCCTTCCTATAGCATGAGATGTGATATCCAACTCCTTCCCATTCCAATCCTGAGACACATCCTATAGCATGAGATGTGATATCACAATGCTTCTAATACCAAACCTGAGACCCGTCCTATAACATGAGATGTGATATCCAAATCCTTCCCCTTCCAAACCTGAGACCCTTCCTTTAGCATGAGGTGTGATATCCAGCTCCTCCCATTCCAATCCTGAGTCCCTTCCGATAGCAGAGATGTGATATTTCAATGCTTATACCAAACCTGAGACCCTTCCCATAGCATGAGATGTGATATCCAACTCCTTCCCATTCCAATCCTGAGACCCTTCCTATAGCATGAGATGTGATATCTCAATGCTTCTAATACCAAACCTGAGATCCTTCCTATAACATGAGATGTGATATCCAATTCCTTCCCATTCCAATCCCGAGACCCTTCCTATAGCATGAGATGTGATATCTCAATGCTTCTAATACCAAACCTAAGGTCCTTCCTATAACATGAGATGTGATATCCAAATCCTTCCCATTCCAAACCTGAGACCCTCCCTTTAGCATGAGATGTGATATCCAACTCCTTCCCATTCCAATCCTGATACCCTTCTGATAGCATGAGATGTGATATCTCAATGCCTCTAATACCAAACCTGAGATCCTACCTCTAACATGAAATGTGATATCCAACTCCTTCCTTTTCCAAACCTGAGACGCTTCCTACAGCATGAGATGTGATATCCAAGTCCTTCCCATTCCAATCCTGAGACCCTTCCTATAACATGAGATGTGATATCCAACTCCTTCTATTCCAACTTGAGACCCTTCCTATAGCATGAGATGGGATATCCAACTCCTTCCAAATCCAATCCTGATACCCTTCCGATAGCATGAGATGTGATATCCCAATGCTTCTACAAAACCTGAGACCCATACCATGGCATGAGATGTGATATCAAACTCCCGTCCTATACCATGAGACTTGATATCTCAATGCTTCTAATACCAAACCTGAGACCGGTCCAATAACATGAGATGTGATATCCAAATCCTTCCCCTTCCAAACCTTAGACCCTTCCTTTATCATGAGATGTGATATCCAAGTCCTTCCCATTCCATTCCTGAGACCCTTCCGATAGCAGAGATGTGATATCTCAATGCTTATAACAAACCTGAGACCCTTCCTATAACATGAGATGTGATATCCAAATCCTTCCCATTCCAATCCTGAGACCCTTCCGATAGCAGAGATGTGATATCTCAATGCTTATAACAAACCTGAGACCCTTCCGATAGCATGAGATGTGATATCTCAATGCTTCTAATACCAAACCTCAGATCCTTCCAATAACATGAGATGTGATGTCCAAATCCTTCCCCTTCCAAACCTTAGACCCTCCCTTTAGCATGAGATGTGATATCCAACTCCTTCCCATTCCAATCCCGAGACCCTTCTGATGGCATGACATGTCATATCTCAATGCCTCTAATACCAAACCTGAGATCCTACCTCTAACATGAGATGTGATATCAAACTCCTTCCCATTCCAAACCTGAGACCCTTCCGATAGCATGAGATGTGATATTTCAATGCTTCTAAAACCAAACATGAGAACCATCCTATAACATGAGATGTGAAATCCAAATCATTCCCTTTCCAAACCTGAGGCCCTTCCTATAGCTTGAGATGTGATATCAAACTCCTTCCCATTCAATGTGATATCCAACTCCTTCCCATTCCAATCCTGGGACCCTTCCTATACCATGAGATGTGATATTTCAATGCTTCTAATACCAAACCTGAGACCCGTCCTAAAACATGAGATGTGAGATCCAAATCCTTCCCCTTCCAGACCTGAGACCTTTCCTTTAGCATGAGATGTGATATCCAACTCCTTCCCATTCCAAACCTGAGACCCTTCCCATAGCATGAGATGTGATACCTCAATGCTTCTAAAACCAAACATGAGAACCATCCTATAACATGAGATGTGAAATCCAAATCCTTCCCTTTCCAAACCTGAGACCCTTCCTATTGCTTGAGATGAAATATCAAACTCCTTCCCATTCCAATCCTGATAGCTTGAGATGTGAGATCCAAATCCTTCCCCTTCCAAACCTGAGACCCTTCCTATAGCTTGATATGTGATATCAAACTCCTTCCCATTACAATCCTGAGATAGCTTGAGATGTGATATCCAACTCCATCCCATTCCAATCCTGAGACCCTTCCGATAGCATGAGATGTGATAGCTCAATGCTTCTAATATCAAAACTGAGACCCTCCCTATAGTATGAGATGTGAAATCTAAGTCCTCCCCATTCCTATCCTGAGACCCTTCCTATAACATGAGACGTGATAACCAACTCCTTCCCATTCCAAACCTGAGACCTTTCCTTTAGCATATGTGATATCCAACTACTTCCCATTCCAATCCTGAGACCCTTCCGATAGCATGAGATGTGATATCCAACTCCTTCCAATTCCAATACTGAGACCCTCCCAATAGCATATGTGATATCTCAATGCTTCTAATATCAAAACTGAGACCCTCCCTATAACATGTGATGTGATATCCAACTCCTTCCCATTCCAATACTGAGACCCTTCCAATAGCATGTGATATCTCAATGCTTCTAATATCAAAACTGAGACCCTCCCTATAACATGAGATGTGATATCCAACTCCTTCCCGTTCCAATCGAGACCCTTCCTATAACATGAGATGTGATATCTCTATGCTTCTAATACCAAACCTGAGGCCCTTCCCGTAGTATATGTGAAATCCAACTCCTTCCCATTCCAAACTTGTGACCCTTCCTGTAGCATGAAATGTGATTTTTCACCCCTTCCAATACCATACCCGAGACCATTCCCACAGCCTGAGATTTGAAATCTCATTTCTTCCAATACCAAACCTGAGACCCTTCCGATAGGATGTGATTTGATATCTCAGTGCTTCTAATACCAAACCTGAGACCCTCCCTATAACAAGAGATATCATATCCAACTCCTTCCCATTCCAATCATGAGACTCTTCCTATAGCATGACATGTGATATCGAACTTCCCATTCAAATCCTGAGACTCAGACCTCCCCGTCTAACCTCACCACTCCTAGCTCCCGGATTGATAATGCACTCCTGCTGTGTCTTCTCCCTTCTTCTGCTTCCTTTCCTCTCTCCTTCCTCATGTGCCCTAGGTCAGGCTCCTTCTACACCTCCGCAAGGATTACTGATTTGTACCCCTCCCCACTCTCAACTCTCACTCAGTTAACACTCATCTGACATCTGCCATTTCCTGGAAGAACCCGACCTTGATGTCCTTGGTCTAACCGAGACATGGATGACGGCCAGCGCTGTCTCGAGCTCTGACACTTTCCTCCCTGATGACAAGTTCCTCTCCATGCCCAGATCCAACCGTTCTTGAGGGGGAGTATCCTTGATTCCTGTAGTAAATTGCTTTCCTTTGCAGGCCGACTCCTCTCACGAATGCCTTGTCTGCATGCATTCTCTCTTTCCTGGCCATTCTCTCACCGTGGCTATTTGCCTACCGCCTTCCTCTCTCAGTGGATGGACTTCTCCATCCTAGCCTCCTACCACTCAACTCCGCCTACTTGGAGAATTCAAAATGAACCTGTATGCTTCCTGACCTGGACTTTTACGAGATCTGCAACTCTTCATGTCTCTGGCCCTACACACTGCAGGGAATACTCAGGATTTTCTGATCTCAGACATCCCCCTATGTAACCCTCTCAACAATCCTCTCCCGTGGTGAGAAGGCTAACTACCAGCTGTTCCTCCTCAGTGGAGTTCTCCCTTTCTGTCCCTGCTCTCTGCACCGTTTCGCGTTGCAAACACTCGCTTCCCTGCTCTCTGGTTTAGACGCTTTTCCTTCTTCCTTTCTGTGCTTGTTCTCTGCATCGTTTCGCGTTGCAGAGAACAACTCGCTTCCCAGCTCTCTGGTTTAGACGTGTGTTCCCTGCCTTCTCTCCTCTTCCCGCTGCCTTCAAATCAACAAATGAGCTTCAAAAGATACACGGTGCTCAGAATGCTTTATAACACCCATTATTCAAGATATAGCTGTAACTCGCTAGACGTATTGAAAAGTGCTAAAAACTAGCAAAAATAGCTAGAACATGTTCTTTCCTCGCGTTTTGGTAAATACGAATTCTGGTGGATTCCCATTTTGTACTCTGTTCGTGCATTTTTTCAGTCGAATCCTGATGTTTTTAACCACTCGTCACCCATACAAGGGGGGGATCAAAATCTACTGTTCACAGGCTGAATGTATACTGCTGAAATCGTCAATGCATTATCGGGTAAACCGACTGTTCTGGAAAGTGTATTTGCCATCTGTTATTCCAGTCAGCATGTTTTCATCGTCCCTTCTTGTTTCAAGGCTGCACTCCCGTGGTGATCACATTCTCCTCTCCAGAGCAGGCTAACTACCAGCTGCTCCTCCTCAGAGGCGTTCCACCTTTCTGTCCCTGCTCCCTGCACCGTTTCGCGTTGCATGTACTCGCTTCCCAGCTCTCTGGTTTCGATGCGTGTTCCCTGTCTTCTCTCCTCTTCCCACAGCCTTCCAATGAGCTCCACAAGATAGTGTTCAGAATGCTTTATAAACCCATTATTCAACATATAGCTGTAACCCGCTAGACGTATTGAAACGTGCTAAAAACTAGCAAAAATAGCTAGAAAATGTACTTCCCTCGCGTTTTTGTAAATGCGAATTCTGGTGGGTTCCCATGTTGTATGTACTGTGTCCGTGCGTTTGTGTCGAATCCTGAAGTTTTTAACCACTGTTCTCCCATACTAGGGAGGGGGGGGTCAACATCTACTGCTGTTCACAGGCTGAATGTATACGGCTGAAATCTTCAAGGCATTATCAGCTTTCCTGACTGTTTTGGAACGTGTATTTGCCATCTGTTAATGCAGTCGCCCTTTGTTCATCGTTCCTTCTAGTTTACAGGCTGCACTCCCCTAGTGATCACATTCTTCTCTCCTATGCAGGCTAACTACCAGCTGCTCCTCCTCATAGGTGTTCATCCTTTCTGTCCCTGCTCCCTGCACCGTTTCGCGTTGCATGTACTCGCTTCCCAGCTCTCTGGTTGAGATGCGTGTTCCCTGCCTTCTCTCCTCTTGCTACAGCCTTCCAATTTGCTCCACAAGATAGTGTTCAGAATGCTTTATAACACCCATTATTCAACATATAGCTGTAACCCGCTAGACCTATTGAAACGTGCTAAAAACTAGCAAAAACAGCTAGAAAATGTACTTCCCTCGCGTTTTGGTAAATGCAGGGTACACGCGTCTAAACCAGAGAGCAGGGAAGCGAGCATTTCAGCAGTATAAATTCAGCCTGTGAACAACACATTTTGACCCTCCCTTGTATGGGAGAAGAGTGGTTCAAAAGACCAGGATTCGACTGAACAAACGCACGAACAGAACAAACGCACGAACAGAGTACAAAATGGGAATCCACCAGAATTCGCATTTACCAAAACGCGAGGAAAGTACATTTTCTAGCTGTTTCTGCTCGTTTTTAGCACGTTTCAATACGTCTAGCGGGTTACACCTATATGTTGAATAATGGGTGTTATAAAGCATTCTGAACACTGTATCTTGTGGAGCTCATTGGAAGGCTGTCGGAAGAGGAGAGAAGGCAGGGAACACGCATCTAAACCAGAGAGCTGGGAAGCGAGTACATGCAACGCGAAACGGTGCAGGGAGCAGGGACAGAAAGGATGAACGCCTATGAGGAGGAGCAGCTGGTAGTCAGCCTGCTCTGGAGAGGCGAATGTGATCACCAGGGGAGTGCAGCCTGTAAAGTAGAAGGGACGATGAACACAGGGCGACTGCATTAACAGATGGCAAATACACGTTCCAAAACAGTCAGGAAAGCTGATAATGCCTTGAAGATTTCAGCAGTATACATTCAGCCTGTGAACAGCAGTAGACGTTGACCCCCCCCCCCCCCCCCCCCCCGTGTATGAACAGTGGTTAAAAACTTCAGGATTCGACAACAAACGCACGGACAGTACATACATGGGAACCCATCAGAATTAGCATTTACAAAAACGCGAGGAAAGTACATTTTCTAGCTTTTTTTGCTAGTTTACAGCACGTTTCAATACGTCTAGCGGGTTACGGCTATATGTTGAATAATGGGTGTTATAGAGCATTCTGAGCACTGTGTATCTTTTGGAGCTCATTTTTTGATTTGAAGGCAGCGGGAAGAGGAGAGAAGGCAGGGAACACGCGTCTAAACCAGAGAGCAGGGAAGCGAGTGTTTGCAACGCGAAACGGTGCAGGGAGCAGGGACAGAAAGGGAGAACTCCTCTGAGGAGGAACAGCTGGCAGTTAGCCTTCTTTGGAGATGAGAACTTGATCACCACGGAAGAGGATTGTTGAGAGGGTTACAGAGGGGGAGGTCTGAGATCAGAAAATCCTGAGTATTCCCTGCAGTGTGTAGGGCCAGCGACATGAAGAGTTGCAGATCTCGTAAAAGTCCAGGTCAGGAAGCATACAGGTTCATGTTGAATTCTCCAAGTAGGCGGAGTTGAGTGGTAGGAGGCTAGGATGGAGAAGTCCATCCACTGAGAGAGGAAGGGGGTAGGCAAATAGCCACGCTGAGAGAATGGCCAGGAGAGAATGCATGCAGACAAGGCATTCGTGACAGGGGTCGGCCTGCAAAGGAAATCAATTTACTACAGGAATCAAGGATAAGCATTGAGATATCACATCTCATGCTATAGGAATGTCTCAGGATTGGAATGGGAAGGACTTAGATATCACATATGCTATAGGGAGGGTCTCAGTTTTGATATTAGAAGCAATGAGATATCACATCTCATGCTATCGGAAGTGTCTCAGGATTGGAATGGGAAGGAGCTGGATATCACATCTCATGCTAAAGGAAGGGTCTCAGGTTTGGAACGGGAAGGAGTTGGATATCACATCTCATGTTATAGGAAGGGTCTCAGGTTTGGTATAAACATTGAGATATCACATCTCTGCTATCGGAAGTGTCTCAGGATTGGAATGGGAAGGAGTTGGATATCCCATCTCATGTTATAGGACGGGTCTCAGGTTTTTTATTAAAATCATTGAGATATCATATTGCATGCTGTAGGAAGGGTCTAAGGATTGGAATGGGAAGGACTTGGATATCACATCTCATGCTATAGATAGGCTCTCAGGTTTGGAAAGTGAAGGAGTTGGATATCACATTTCATGTTAGAGGAAGGATCTCAGGTTTGGTATTAGAGGCATTGAGATATCACATCTCAGGCTATAGGAAGGGTCTCAGGATTGGAATGGGAAGGAGTTGGATGTCACATCTCATGCTATAGGAAGGGTCTCAGGTTTTGTTATAAGCATTGAGATATCACATCTCATGCTATAGGAAGGGTCTCAGGATTGGAATGGGAAGGACTTGGATATCACATCTCATGCTATAGATAGGCTCTCAGGTTTGGAAAGTGAAGGAGTTGGATATCACATTTCATGTTAGAGGAAGGATCTCAGGTTTGGTATTAGAGGCATTGAGATATCACATCTCAGGCTATAGGAAGGGTCTCAGGATTGGAATGGGAAGGAGTTGGATATCACATCTCATGCTATAGGAAGGGTCTCAGGTTTTGTTAAAAGCATTGAGATATCACATCTCATGCTATAGGAAGGGTCTCAGGATTGGAATGGAAGGAGTTGGATATCACATCTCATGTTATAGGAAGGATCTCAGGTTTGGTATTAGAAGCATTGAGACATCACATCTCATGCTATAGGAAGGGTCTCAGGATTGGAATGGGAAGGAGTTGGATATCACATCTCATGCTATAGGAAGAGTCTCAGGATTGGAATGGGAAGGAGTTGTATATGACATCTCATGCCGTAGGGAGGGTCTCAGGTTTGGTATAAACATTGAGATATCACATCTCTGCTATCGAAAGGGTCTCAGGATTGGAATGGGAAGGAGTTGGATATCCCATCTCATGTTATAGGAAGAGTCTCAGGTTTGGTATTAGAAGCATTGAGATATCACATCTCATGCTATAGGAAGTGTCTCAGGATTGGAATGGGAAGGACTTGGGTATCACATCTCATGCTATAGGGAGGGTCTCAAGTTTGATATTAGAAGCATTGAGATATCACATCTCATGCTATAGGAAGGGTCTCAGGATTGGAATGGGAAGGAGTTGGATATCACATCTCATGCTATAGGAAGGGTCTCAGGTTTGGTATAAGCAGTGAGATATCACATCTCATGCTATAGGAAGTGTCTCAGGATTGGAATGGGAAGGAGTTGGATATCACATCTCATGTTATAGGAAGGATCTCAGGTTTGGTATAAGCATTGAGATATCAGATCTCTGCTATCGGAAGGGTCTCAGGATTGGAAAGGGAAGGAGTTGGATATTCCCAACTTATGTTATAGGAAGGGTCTCAGGTTTGGTATTAGAAGCATTGAGATATCACATCTCATGCTATAGAAAGGGTCTCAGGATTGGAATGGGAAGGACTTGGATATCACATCTCTTGCTATAGGGAGGGTCTCAAGTTTGATATTAGAAGAATTGAGGTATCACATTTCATGATATCGGAAGGGTCTCAAGATTGGAATGGGAAGGAGTTGGATATCACATCTCATGATAAAGGAAGGGTCTAAGGTTTGGAAGGGGAAGGATTTGGATATCACATCTCATGTTATAGGAAGGATCTCAGGTTTGGGATTAGAAGTATTGAGATATCACATCTCATGCTATAGGAAGGGTCTCAGGATTGGAATGGGAAGGAGTTGGATGTTCCCAACTTATGTTATAGGAAGGGTCTCAGGTTTGGTATTAGAAGCATTGAGATATCACATCTCATGCTATAGAAAGGGTCTCAGGATTGGAATGGGAAGGAGTTGGATATCACATCTCATGTTATAGGAAAGATCTCAGGTTTGGTATAAGCAGTGAGATATCACATCTCATGCTATAGGAAGTGTCTCAGGATTGGAATGGGAAGGAGTTGGATATCACATCTCATGTTATAGGAAGGATCTCAGGTTTGGTATAAGCATTGAGATATCAGATCTCTGCTATCGGAAGGGTCTCAGGATTGGAAAGGGAAGGAGTTGGATATTCCCAACTTATGTTATAGGAAGGGTCTCAGGTTTGGTATTAGAAGCATTGAGATATCACATCTCATGCTATAGAAAGGGTCTCAGGATTGGAATGGGAAGGACTTGGATATCACATTTCTTGCTATAGGGAGGGTCTCAAGTTTGATATTAGAAGAATTGAGGTATCACATTTCATGATATCGGAAGGGTCTCAAGATTGGAATGGGAAGGAGTTGGATATCACATCTCATGATAAAGGAAGGGTCTAAGGTTTGGAAGGGGAAGGATTTGGATATCACATCTCATGTTATAGGAAGGATCTCAGGTTTGGGATTAGAAGTATTGAGATATCACATCTCATGCTATCGGAAGGATTTCAGGTTTGGTATAGAAGCATTGAGATATATCTTATGCTATCAGAAGGGTCTCAGGATTGGAATGGGAAGGAGTTGGATATCACATCTCATGCTAAAGGGAGGGTCTCAGGTTTGGAAAGGGAAGGGGTTGGATATCACATTTCATGTTATAGGAAGGGTCTCAGGTTGGAATGGGAAGGAGTTGGATATCACATTTCATGTTATAGGAAGGGTCTCAGGATTGGAATGGGAAGGAGTTGGATATCACATCTCAAGCTTTAGGAAGGGTCTCAGGTTTGGTATAAGCATTGAGATAGCACATCCCATGCTATAGGAAGGGTCTCAGGATTGGAATGGGAAGGAGTTGGATATCACATCTCATGTTATAGGAAAGATCTCAGGTTTGGTATTAGAAGCATTGAGACATCACATCTCATGTTATAGGAAGGGTCTCAGGATTGGAATGGGAAGAAGTTGGATATCACATCTCATGCTATAGGAAGGGTCTCAGGTTTGGAAGGGGAAGGAGTTGGATATCCAATCTCATGTTATAGGACTGGTCTCAGGTTTGGTATTAGAAGCATTGAGATATCCCATCGCATGCTGTAGGAAGGTTCTCAGGTTTGGAATGGGGAGGAATTGTATATCACATCTCATGTCATAGGAAGGATCTCAGGTTTGGTATTAGAAGCATTGAGATATCACATCTCATGCTATAGGAATGGTCTCAGGATTGGAAAGGGAAGGAGTTGGATATTACATTCCTGCTATAGGAAGGGTCTCATGTTTGGAATGGGAATGTGTTGGATATCACATATGCTATAGGAAGGGTCTCAGGTTTGGAACGGGAAGGAGTTGGATATCACATCTCATGTTATAGGAAGGGTCTCAGGTTTGGTATAAGCATTGAGATATCACATCTCTGCTATCGGAAGTGTCTCAGGATTGGAATGGGAAGGTGTTGGATATCCCATCTCATGTTATAGGACAGGTCTCAGGTTTGTTATTAGAATCATTGAGATATCATATTGCATGCTGTAGGAAGGGTCTAAGGATTGGAATGGGAAGGAGTTGGATATCCCATCTCATGTTATAGTAAGAGTCTCAAGTTTGGTATTAGAAGCATTTAGATATCACATCTCATGCTATAGGAAGTGTCTCAGGATTGGAATGGGAAGGAGTTGGATATCACATTTCATGTTAGAGGAAGGATCTCAGGTTTGGTATTAGAGGCATTGAGATATCACATCTCATGCTCTAGGAAGGGTCTCAGGATTGGAATGGGAAGGAGTTGGATATCACATCTCATGCTATAGGAAGGGTCTCAGGTTTGGTATAAGCATTGAGATATCACATCTCATGCTATAGGAAGGGTCTCAGGATTGGAATGGGAAGGAGTTGGATATCACATCTCATGTTATAGGAAGGATCTCAGGTTTGGTATTAGAAGCATTGAGACATCACATCTCATGCTATCGGAAGGGTCTCAGGATTGGAATGGGAAGGACTTGGATATCACATCTCATGCTATAGGGAGGGTCTCAAGTTTGATATTAGAAGCATTGAGATATCATATCTCATGCTATAGGAAGGGTCTCAGGATTGGAAATGGAAGGAGTTGGATATCACATCTCATGCTATAGGAAGGGTCTCAGGTTTGGTATAAGCAGTGAGATATCACATCTCATGCTATAGGAAGTGTCTCAGGATTGGAATGGGAAGGAGTTGGATATCACATCTCATGTTATAGGAAGGATCTCAGGTTTGGTATAAGCATTGAGATATCACATCTCTACTATCGGAAGGGTCTCAGGATTGGAATGGGAAGGACTTGGATATCACATCTCATGCTATAGGAAGGGTCTCAGGTTTGGTATAAGCATTGAGATATCACATCTCATGCTATAGGAAGGGTCTCAGGATTGGAATGGGAAGGAGTTGGATATCACATCTCATGTTATAGGAAGGATCTCAGGTTTGGTATTAGAAGCATTGAGACATCACATCTCATGCTATCGGAAGGGTCTCAGGATTGGAATGGGAAGGACTTGGATATCACATCTCATGCTATAGGGAGGGTCTCAAGTTTGATATTAGAAGCATTGAGATATCACATCTCATGATTTGGGAAGGGTCTCAGGGATGGAATGGGAAGGAGTTGGATATCACATCTCATGCTATAGGAAGGGTCTCAGGTTTGGTATAAGCAGTGAGATATCACATCTCATGCTATAGGAAGTGTCTCAGGATTGGAATGGGAAGGAGTTGGATATCACATCTCATGTTATAGGAAGGGTCTCAGGTTTGGTATTAGAAGCATTGAGATATCACATCTCATGCTATAGGAAGGGTCTCAGGATTGGAATGGGAAGGACTTGGATATCACATCTCATGCTATAAGGAGGGTCTCAAGTTTGATATTAGAAGCATTGAGATATCACATCTCATGATATTGCAAGCGTCTCAGGGATGGAATGGGAAGGATTTGGATATCACATCTCATGATAAAGGAAGTGTCTAAGGTTTGGAAGGGGAAGGAGTTTGATATCACATCTCATGCCATAGTATGGGTCTCAGGTTTGGTAGAAGCATTGGGATATCACATCTCATGCTATCGGAAGGGTATCAGGATTGGATTTGGAAGGAGTTGGATATCCCATCTCATGCTATAGGAAGGGTCTCAGGTTGGAATGGGAAGGAGTTGGATATCACATCTCATGTTATAGGAAGGGTCTCAGGATTGGAATTAGAAGGACTTGGATATCACATCTCATGCTATAGGAAGGCTCTCAGGTTTGGAAGGGGAAAGAGTTGGATATCACATTTCATGTTAGAGGTAGGATCTCAGGTTTGGTATTAGAGGCATTGAGATATCACATCTCATGCTATCAGAAGAGTCTCAGGATTGGAATGGGAAGGAGTTGGATATCACATCTCATGCTAAAGGGAGGGTCTCAGGTTTGGAAGGGGAAGGATTTGGATATCACATCTCATGTTATAGGAAGGATCTCAGGTTTGGTATTAGAAGCATTGAGATATCACATCTCATGCTATCGGAAGGATCTCAGGTTTGGTATAGAAGCATTGAGATATCACATCTCATGCTATCAGAAGGTTCTCAGGATTGGAATGGGACGGAGTTGGATATCACATCTCATGCTAAAGGGAGGGTCTCAGGTTTGGAAGGGGAAGGATTTGGATATCACATCTCATGTTATCAGAAGGATCTCAGGTTTGGTATTAGAAGTATTGAGATATCACATCTCATGCTATAGGAAGGGTCTCAGGATTGGAATGGGAAGGAGTTGGTTATCACATCCCATGCTAAAGGAAGGGTCTCAGGTTTGGTAGAAGCATTGAGATATCACATCTCATGCTATCGGAAGTGTCTCAGGATTGGAATGGGAAGGAGCTGGATATCACATCTCATGCTAAAGGAAGGGTCTCAGGTTTGGAACGGGAAGGAGTTGGATATCACATCTCATGTTATAGGAAGGGTCTCAGGTTTGGTATAAGCATTGAGATATCACATCTCTGCTATCGGAAGTGTCTCAGGATTGGAATGGGAAGGACTTGGATATCACATCTCATGCTATAGATAGGCTTTCAGGTTTGGAAAGGGAAGGAGTTGGATATCACATCTCATGCTAGAGGAAGGGTCTCAGATTTGGTATAAGCATTGAGATATCACATCTCGTGCTATAGGAAGGGTCTCAGGATTGGAATGGGAAGGAGTTGTATATGACATCTCATGCCGTAGGAAGGGTCTCAGGTTTGGTATAAGCATTGAGATATCACATCTCTGCTATCGAAAGGGTCTTAGGATTGGAATGGGAAGGAGTTGGATATCCCATCTCAGTTTATAGGAAGAGTCTCAGGTTTGGTATTAGAAGCATTGAGATATCCCATCTCATGCTATAGGAAGGGTCTCAGGATTGGAATGGGAAGGAGTTGGATATCACATCTCATGCTAGAGGAAGGGTCTCAGGTTTGGTATAAGCATTGAGATATCACATCTCGTGCTATAGGAAGGGTCTCAGGATTGGAATGGGAAGGAGTTGTATATGACATCTCATGCCGTAGGAAGGGTTTCAGGTTTGGTATAAGCATTGAGATATCACATCTCTGCTATCGGAAGTGTCTCAGGATTGGAATGGGAAGGACTTGGATATCACATCTCATGCTATAGATAGGCTCTCAGGTTTGGAAAGGGAAGGAGTTGGATATCACATTTCATGTTAGAGGAAGGATCTCAGGTTTGGTATTAGAGGCATTGAGATATCAGATCTCAGGCTATAGGAAGGGTCTCAGGATTGGAATGGGAAGGAGTTGGATATCACATCTAATGCTATAGGAAGGGTCTCAGGATTGGAATGGGAAGGAGTTGGATATCACATCTCATGCTAGAGGAAGGGTCTCAGGTTTGGTATAAGCATTGAGATATCACATCTCGTGCTATAGGAAGGGTCTCAGGATTGGAATGGGAAGGAGTTGTATATGACATCTCATGCCGTAGGAAGGGTCTCAGGTTTGGTATAAGCATTGAGATATCACATCTCTGCTATCGAAAGGGTTTTAGGATTGGAATGGGAATTAGTTGGATATCCCATCTCAGGTTATAGGAAGAGTCTCAGGTTTGGTATTAGAAGCATTGAGATATCCCATCTCATGATATAGGAAGGGTCTCAGGTTGGAATGGGAAGGAGTTGGATATCACATTTCATGTTATAGGAAGGGTCTCAGGATTGGAATGGGAAGGACTTGGATATCATATCCCATGCTATAGGAAGGCTCTCAGGTTTGGAAGGGGAAGGAGTTGGATATCACATTTCATGTTAGAGGAAGGATCTCAGGTTTGGTATTAGAGGCCTTGAGATATCACATCTCATGCTATAGGAAGGGTCTCAGGATTGGAATGGGAAGGAGTTGGATATCACATCTCAAGCTATAGGAACAGTCTCAGGTTTGGTATAAGCATTGTGATATCACATCTCATGCTAAAGGAAGGGTCTCAGGATTGGAATGGGAAGGAGTTGGATATCACATCTCATGTTATAGGAAAGATCTCAGGTTTGGTATTAGAAGCATTGAGACATCACATCTCATGTTATAGGAAGGGTCTCAGGATTGGAATGGGAAGAAGTTGGATGTCACATCTCTTGCTATAGGAAGGGTCTCAGGATTGGAATGGGAAGGAGTTGGATATCACATCTAATGCTATAGGAAGGGTCTCAGGATTGGAATGGGAAGGAGTTGGATATCACATCTCATGCTAGAGGAAGGGTCTCAGGTTTGGTATAAGCATTGAGATATCACATCTCGTGCTATAGGAAGGGTCTCAGGATTGGAATGGGAAGGAGTTGTATATGACATCTCATGCCGTAGGAAGGGTCTCAGGTTTGGTATAAGCATTGAGATATCACATCTCTGCTATCGAAAGGGTCTTAGGATTGGAATGGGAAGGAGTTGGATATCCCATCTCAGGTTATAGGAAGAGTCTCAGGTTTGGTATTAGAAGCATTGAGATATCCCATCTCATGATATAGGAAGGGTCTCAGGTTGGAATGGGAAGGAGTTGGATATCACATTTCATGTTATAGGAAGGGTCTCAGGATTGGAATGGGAAGGACTTGGATATCATATCCCATGCTATAGGAAGGCTCTCAGGTTTGGAAGGGGAAGGAGTTGGATATCACATTTCATGTTAGAGGAAGGATCTCAGGTTTGGTATTAGAGGCCTTGAGATATCACATCTCATGCTATAGGAAGGGTCTCAGGATTGGAATGGGAAGGAGTTGGATATCACCTCTCAAGCTATAGGAACAGTCTCAGGTTTGGTATAAGCATTGTGATATCACATCTCATGCTATAGGAAGGGTCTCAGGATTGGAATGGGAAGGAGTTGGATATCACATCTCATGTTATAGGAAAGATCTCAGGTTTGGTATTAGAAGCATTGAGACATCACATCTCATTTTATAGGAAGGGTCTCAGGATTGGAATGGGAAGAAGTTGGATATCACATCTCTTGCTATAGGAAGGGTCTCAGATTTGGTATAAGCATTGAGATATCACATCTCATGCTATAGGAAGGGTCTCAGGATTGGAATGGGAAGGAGTTGTATATGACATCTCATGCCATAGGAAGGGTCTCAGGTTTGGTATAAGCATTGTGATATCACATCACATGCTATAGGAAGGGTCTCAGGATTGGAATGGGAAGGACTTGGATATCACATCTCATGCTATAGGCAGGGTCTCAGGTTTGGAAAGGGAATGAGATGGATATCACATTTCATGTTAGAGGTAGGATCTCAGGTTTGGTATTAGAGGCATTGAGATATCACATCTCATGCTATCAGAAGGGTCTCAGGATTGGAATGGGAAGGAGTTGGATATCACATCTCATGCTAAAGGGAGGGTCTCAGGTTTGGAAGGGGAAGGATTTGGAAATCACATCTCATGTTATAGGAAGGATCTCAGGTTTGGTATTAGAAGCATTGAGATATCACATCTCATGCTTTCATAAGGGTCTCAGGATTGGAATGGGAAGGAGTTGGATATCACATCTCATGTTATAGGAAGGATCTCAGGTTTGGTATTAGAAGCATTGAGACATCAAATCTCATGCTATAGGAAGGGTCTCAGGATTGGAATGGGAAGGAGTTGGATATCACATCTCATGCTATAGGAAGGGTCTCAGATTTGGTATAAGCATTGAGATATCACATCTCATGCTATAGGAAGGGTCTCAGGATTGGAATGGGAAGGAGTTGTATATGACATCTCAGGCCATAGGAAGGGTCTCAGGTTTGGTATAAGCATTGAGATATCACATCTCTGCTATCGGAAGGGTCTCAGGATTGGAATGGGAAGGAATTGGATATCACATCTCATGTTATAGGAAGGATCTCAGATTTGGTATTAGAAGCATTGAGATATCCCTTCTCATGCTATAGGAAGGGTCTCAGGATTGGAATGTGAAGGATTTGGATATCACATCTCATGCTAAAGGAAGGGTCTCAGGTTTGGTAGAAGCATTGAGATATCACGTCTCTGCTATCGGAAGGGTATCAGGATTGGATTGGGAAGGAGTTGGATATCCCTTCTCATGCTATAGGAAGGGTCTCAGGTTTGGTATAAGCATTGAGATATCACATCTCTGCTATCGGAAGGGTATCAGGATTGGATTGGGAAGGAGTTGGATATCCCTTCTCATGCTATAGGAAGTGTCTCAGGTTGGAATGGGAAGGAGTTGGATATCACATCACATGTTATAGGAAGGGTCTCAGGATTGGAATGGGAAGGATTTGGATATCACATCTCTTGCTATAGGAAGGGTCTCAGGATTGGAATGGGTAGGAGTTGGATATTACTTTCTTGCTATAGGAAGGGTCTCAGGTTTGGAAGGGGAAGGATTTGGATATCACATCTCATGTTATCAGAAGGATCTCAGGTTTGGTATTAGAAGTATTGAGATATCACATCTCATGCTATAGGAAGGGTCTCAGGATTGGAATGGGAAGGAGTTGGTTATCACATCCCATGCTAAAGGAAGGGTCTCAGGTTTGGTAGAAGCATTGAGATATCACATCTCATGCTATCGGAAGTGTCTCAGGATTGGAATGGGAAGGAGCTGGATATCACATCTCATGCTAAAGGAAGGGTCTCAGGTTTGGAACGGGAAGGAGTTGGATATCACATCTCATGTTATAGGAAGGGTCTCAGGTTTGGTATAAGCATTGAGATATCACATCTCTGCTATCGGAAGTGTCTCAGGATTGGAATGGGAAGGACTTGGATATCACATCTCATGCTATAGATAGGCTTTCAGGTTTGGAAAGGGAAGGAGTTGGATATCACATCTCATGCTAGAGGAAGGGTCTCAGGTTTGGTATAAGCATTGAGATATCACATCTCGTGCTATAGGAAGGGTCTCAGGATTGGAATGGGAAGGAGTTGTATATGACATCTCATGCCGTAGGAAGGGTCTCAGGTTTGGTATAAGCATTGAGATATCACATCTCTGCTATCGAAAGGGTCTTAGGATTGGAATGGGAAGGAGTTGGATATCCCATCTCAGGTTATAGGAAGAGTCTCAGGTTTGGTATTAGAAGCATTGAGATATCCCATCTCATGCTATAGGAAGGGTCTCAGGATTGGAATGGGAAGGAGTTGGATATCACATCTCATGCTAGAGGAAGGGTCTCAGGTTTGGTATAAGCATTGAGATATCACATCTCGTGCTATAGGAAGGGTCTCAGGATTGGAATGGGAAGGAGTTGTATATGACATCTCATGCCGTAGGAAGGGTCTCAGGTTTGGTATAAGCATTGAGATATCACATCTCTGCTATCGGAAGTGTCTCAGGATTGGAATGGGAAGGACTTGGATATCACATCTCATGCTATAGATAGGCTCTCAGGTTTGGAAAGGGAAGGAGTTGGATATCACATTTCATGTTAGAGGAAGGATCTCAGGTTTGGTATTAGAGGCATTGAGATATCAGATCTCAGGCTATAGGAAGGGTCTCAGGATTGGAATGGAAAGGAGTTGGATATCACATCTAATGCTATAGGAAGGGTCTCAGGATTGGAATGGGAAGGAGTTGGATATCACATCTCATGCTAGAGGAAGGGTCTCAGGTTTGGTATAAGCATTGAGATATCACATCTCGTGCTATAGGAAGGGTCTCAGGATTGGAATGGGAAGGAGTTGTATATGACATCTCATGCCGTAGGAAGGGTCTCAGGTTTGGTATAAGCATTGAGATATCACATCTCTGCTATCGAAAGGGTCTTAGGATTGGAATGGGAATTAGTTGGATATCCCATCTCAGGTTATAGGAAGAGTCTCAGGTTTGGTATTAGAAGCATTGAGATATCCCATCTCATGATATAGGAAGGGTCTCAGGTTGGAATGGGAAGGAGTTGGATATCACATTTCATGTTATAGGAAGGGTCTCAGGATTGGAATGGGAAGGACTTGGATATCATATCCCATGCTATAGGAAGGCTCTCAGGTTTGGAAGGGGAAGGAGTTGGATATCACATTTCATGTTAGAGGAAGGATCTCAGGTTTGGTATTAGAGGCCTTGAGATATCACATCTCATGCTATAGGAAGGGTCTCAGGATTGGAATGGGAAGGAGTTGGATATCACATCTCAAGCTATAGGAACAGTCTCAGGTTTGGTATAAGCATTGTGATATCACATCTCATGCTATAGGAAGGGTCTCAGGATTGGAATGGGAAGGAGTTGGATATCACATCTCATGTTATAGGAAAGATCTCAGGTTTGGTATTAGAAGCATTGAGACATCACATCTCATGTTATAGGAAGGGTCTCAGGATTGGAATGGGAAGAAGTTGGATGTCACATCTCTTGCTATAGGAAGGGTCTCAGGATTGGAATGGGAAGGAGTTGGATATCACATCTAATGCTATAGGAAGGGTCTCAGGATTGGAATGGGAAGGAGTTGGATATCACATCTCATGCTAGAGGAAGGGTCTCAGGTTTGGTATAAGCATTGAGATATCACATCTCGTGCTATAGGAAGGGTCTCAGGATTGGAATGGGAAGGAGTTGTATATGACATCTCATGCCGTAGGAAGGGTCTCAGGTTTGGTATAAGCATTGAGATATCACATCTCTGCTATCGAAAGGGTCTTAGGATTGGAATGGGAAGGAGTTGGATATCCCATCTCAGGTTATAGGAAGAGTCTCAGGTTTGGTATTAGAAGCATTGAGATATCCCATCTCATGATATAGGAAGGGTCTCAGGATTGGAATGGGAAGGACTTGGATATCATATCCCATGCTATAGGAAGGCTCTCAGGTTTGGAAGGGGAAGGAGTTGGATATCACATTTCATGTTAGAGGAAGGATCTCAGGTTTGGTATTAGAGGCCTTGAGATATCACATCTCATGCTATAGGAAGGGTCTCAGGATTGGAATGAGAAGGAGTTGGATATCACATCTCAAGCTCTAGGAACAGTCTCAGGTTTGGTATAAGCATTGTGATATCACATCTCATGCTATAGGAAGGGTCTCAGGATTGGAATGGGAAGGAGTTGGATATCACATCTCATGTTATAGGAAAGATCTCAGGTTTGGTATTAGAAGCATTGAGACATCACATCTCATTTTATAGGAAGGGTCTCAGGATTGGAATGGGAAGAAGTTGGATATCACATCTCTTACTATAGGAAGGGTCTCAGATTTGGTATAAGCATTGAGATATCACATCTCATGCTATAGGAAGGGTCTCAGGATTGGAATGGGAAGGAGTTGTATATGACATCTCATGCCATAGGAAGGGTCTCAGGTTTGGTATAAGTGTTGAGATATCACATCACATGCTATAGGAAGGGTCTCAGGATTGGAATGGGAAGGACTTGGATATCACATCTCATGCTATAGGCAGGGTCTCAGGTTTGGAAAGGGAATGTGATGGATATCACATTTCATGTTAGAGGTAGGATCTCAGGTTTGGTATTAGAGGCATTGAGATATCACATCTCATGCTATCAGAAGGGTCTCAGGATTGGAATGGGAAGGAGTTGGATATCACATCTCATGCTAAAGGGAGGGTCTCAGGTTTGGAAGGGGAAGGATTTGGAAATCACATCTCATGTTATAGGAAGGATCTCAGGTTTGGTATTAGAAGCATTGAGATATCACATCTCATGCTTTCATAAGGGTCTCAGGATTGGAATGGGAAGGAGTTGGATATCACATCTCATGTTATAGGAAGGATCTCAGGTTTGGTATTAGAAGCATTGAGACATCAAATCTCATGCTATAGGAAGGGTCTCAGGATTGGAATGGGAAGGAGTTGGATATCACATCTCATGCTATAGGAAGGGTCTCAGATTTGGTATAAGCATTGAGATATCACATCTCATGCTATAGGAAGGGTCTCAGGATTGGAATGGGAAGGAGTTGTATATGACATCTCAGGCCATAGGAAGGGTCTCAGGTTTGGTATAAGCATTGAGATATCACATCTCTGCTATCGGAAGGGTCTCAGGATTGGAATGGGAAGGAATTGGATATCACATCTCATGTTATAGGAAGGATCTCAGATTTGGTATTAGAAGCATTGAGATATCCCTTCTCATGCTATAGGAAGGGTCTCAGGATTGGAATGTGAAGGATTTGGATATCACATCTCATGCTAAAGGAAGGGTCTCAGGTTTGGTAGAAGCATTGAGATATCACGTCTCTGCTATCGGAAGGGTCTCAGGATTGGAATGGGAAGGAGTTGGATATCACCTCTCAAGCTATAGGAACAGTCTCAGGTTTGGTATAAGCATTGTGATATCACATCTCATGCTATAGGAAGGGTCTCAGGATTGGAATGGGAAGGAGTTGGATATCACATCTCATGTTATAGGAAAGATCTCAGGTTTGGTATTAGAAGCATTGAGACATCACATCTCATTTTATAGGAAGGGTCTCAGGATTGGAATGGGAAGAAGTTGGATATCACATCTCTTGCTATAGGAAGGGTCTCAGATTTGGTATAAGCATTGAGATATCACATCTCATGCTATAGGAAGGGTCTCAGGATTGGAATGGGAAGGAGTTGTATATGACATCTCATGCCATAGGAAGGGTCTCAGGTTTGGTATAAGCATTGTGATATCACATCACATGCTATAGGAAGGGTCTCAGGATTGGAATGGGAAGGACTTGGATATCACATCTCATGCTATAGGCAGGGTCTCAGGTTTGGAAAGGGAATGAGATGGATATCACATTTCATGTTAGAGGTAGGATCTCAGGTTTGGTATTAGAGGCATTGAGATATCACATCTCATGCTATCAGAAGGGTCTCAGGATTGGAATGGGAAGGAGTTGGATATCACATCTCATGCTAAAGGGAGGGTCTCAGGTTTGGAAGGGGAAGGATTTGGAAATCACATCTCATGTTATAGGAAGGATCTCAGGTTTGGTATTAGAAGCATTGAGATATCACATCTCATGCTTTCATAAGGGTCTCAGGATTGGAATGGGAAGGAGTTGGATATCACATCTCATGTTATAGGAAGGATCTCAGGTTTGGTATTAGAAGCATTGAGACATCAAATCTCATGCTATAGGAAGGGTCTCAGGATTGGAATGGGAAGGAGTTGGATATCACATCTCATGCTATAGGAAGGGTCTCAGATTTGGTATAAGCATTGAGATATCACATCTCATGCTATAGGAAGGGTCTCAGGATTGGAATGGGAAGGAGTTGTATATGACATCTCAGGCCATAGGAAGGGTCTCAGGTTTGGTATAAGCATTGAGATATCACATCTCTGCTATCGGAAGGGTCTCAGGATTGGAATGGGAAGGAATTGGATATCACATCTCATGTTATAGGAAGGATCTCAGATTTGGTATTAGAAGCATTGAGATATCCCTTCTCATGCTATAGGAAGGGTCTCAGGATTGGAATGTGAAGGATTTGGATATCACATCTCATGCTAAAGGAAGGGTCTCAGGTTTGGTAGAAGCATTGAGATATCACGTCTCTGCTATCGGAAGGGTATCAGGATTGGATTGGGAAGGAGTTGGATATCCCTTCTCATGCTATAGGAAGGGTCTCAGGTTTGGTATAAGCATTGAGATATCACATCTCTGCTATCGGAAGGGTATCAGGATTGGATTGGGAAGGAGTTGGATATCCCTTCTCATGCTATAGGAAGTGTCTCAGGTTGGAATGGGAAGGAGTTGGATATCACATCACATGTTATAGGAAGGGTCTCAGGATTGGAATGGGAAGGATTTGGATATCACATCTCTTGCTATAGGAAGGGTCTCAGGATTGGAATGGGTAGGAGTTGGATATTACTTTCTTGCTATAGGAAGGGTCTCAGGTTTGGAAGGGGAAGGATTTGGATATCACATCTCATGTTATCAGAAGGATCTCAGGTTTGGTATTAGAAGTATTGAGATATCACATCTCATGCTATAGGAAGGGTCTCAGGATTGGAATGGGAAGGAGTTGGTTATCACATCCCATGCTAAAGGAAGGGTCTCAGGTTTGGTAGAAGCATTGAGATATCACATCTCATGCTATCGGAAGTGTCTCAGGATTGGAATGGGAAGGAGCTGGATATCACATCTCATGCTAAAGGAAGGGTCTCAGGTTTGGAACGGGAAGGAGTTGGATATCACATCTCATGTTATAGGAAGGGTCTCAGGTTTGGTATAAGCATTGAGATATCACATCTCTGCTATCGGAAGTGTCTCAGGATTGGAATGGGAAGGACTTGGATATCACATCTCATGCTATAGATAGGCTTTCAGGTTTGGAAAGGGAAGGAGTTGGATATCACATCTCATGCTAGAGGAAGGGTCTCAGGTTTGGTATAAGCATTGAGATATCACATCTCGTGCTATAGGAAGGGTCTCAGGATTGGAATGGGAAGGAGTTGTATATGACATCTCATGCCGTAGGAAGGGTCTCAGGTTTGGTATAAGCATTGAGATATCACATCTCTGCTATCGAAAGGGTCTTAGGATTGGAATGGGAAGGAGTTGGATATCCCATCTCAGGTTATAGGAAGAGTCTCAGGTTTGGTATTAGAAGCATTGAGATATCCCATCTCATGCTATAGGAAGGGTCTCAGGATTGGAATGGGAAGGAGTTGGATATCACATCTCATGCTAGAGGAAGGGTCTCAGGTTTGGTATAAGCATTGAGATATCACATCTCGTGCTATAGGAAGGGTCTCAGGATTGGAATGGGAAGGAGTTGTATATGACATCTCATGCCGTAGGAAGGGTCTCAGGTTTGGTATAAGCATTGAGATATCACATCTCTGCTATCGGAAGTGTCTCAGGATTGGAATGGGAAGGACTTGGATATCACATCTCATGCTATAGATAGGCTCTCAGGTTTGGAAAGGGAAGGAGTTGGATATCACATTTCATGTTAGAGGAAGGATCTCAGGTTTGGTATTAGAGGCATTGAGATATCAGATCTCAGGCTATAGGAAGGGTCTCAGGATTGGAATGGAAAGGAGTTGGATATCACATCTAATGCTATAGGAAGGGTCTCAGGATTGGAATGGGAAGGAGTTGGATATCACATCTCATGCTAGAGGAAGGGTCTCAGGTTTGGTATAAGCATTGAGATATCACATCTCGTGCTATAGGAAGGGTCTCAGGATTGGAATGGGAAGGAGTTGTATATGACATCTCATGCCGTAGGAAGGGTCTCAGGTTTGGTATAAGCATTGAGATATCACATCTCTGCTATCGAAAGGGTCTTAGGATTGGAATGGGAATTAGTTGGATATCCCATCTCAGGTTATAGGAAGAGTCTCAGGTTTGGTATTAGAAGCATTGAGATATCCCATCTCATGATATAGGAAGGGTCTCAGGTTGGAATGGGAAGGAGTTGGATATCACATTTCATGTTATAGGAAGGGTCTCAGGATTGGAATGGGAAGGACTTGGATATCATATCCCATGCTATAGGAAGGCTCTCAGGTTTGGAAGGGGAAGGAGTTGGATATCACATTTCATGTTAGAGGAAGGATCTCAGGTTTGGTATTAGAGGCCTTGAGATATCACATCTCATGCTATAGGAAGGGTCTCAGGATTGGAATGGGAAGGAGTTGGATATCACATCTCAAGCTATAGGAACAGTCTCAGGTTTGGTATAAGCATTGTGATATCACATCTCATGCTATAGGAAGGGTCTCAGGATTGGAATGGGAAGGAGTTGGATATCACATCTCATGTTATAGGAAAGATCTCAGGTTTGGTATTAGAAGCATTGAGACATCACATCTCATGTTATAGGAAGGGTCTCAGGATTGGAATGGGAAGAAGTTGGATGTCACATCTCTTGCTATAGGAAGGGTCTCAGGATTGGAATGGGAAGGAGTTGGATATCACATCTAATGCTATAGGAAGGGTCTCAGGATTGGAATGGGAAGGAGTTGGATATCACATCTCATGCTAGAGGAAGGGTCTCAGGTTTGGTATAAGCATTGAGATATCACATCTCGTGCTATAGGAAGGGTCTCAGGATTGGAATGGGAAGGAGTTGTATATGACATCTCATGCCGTAGGAAGGGTCTCAGGTTTGGTATAAGCATTGAGATATCACATCTCTGCTATCGAAAGGGTCTTAGGATTGGAATGGGAAGGAGTTGGATATCCCATCTCAGGTTATAGGAAGAGTCTCAGGTTTGGTATTAGAAGCATTGAGATATCCCATCTCATGATATAGGAAGGGTCTCAGGATTGGAATGGGAAGGACTTGGATATCATATCCCATGCTATAGGAAGGCTCTCAGGTTTGGAAGGGGAAGGAGTTGGATATCACATTTCATGTTAGAGGAAGGATCTCAGGTTTGGTATTAGAGGCCTTGAGATATCACATCTCATGCTATAGGAAGGGTCTCAGGATTGGAATGAGAAGGAGTTGGATATCACATCTCAAGCTCTAGGAACAGTCTCAGGTTTGGTATAAGCATTGTGATATCACATCTCATGCTATAGGAAGGGTCTCAGGATTGGAATGGGAAGGAGTTGGATATCACATCTCATGTTATAGGAAAGATCTCAGGTTTGGTATTAGAAGCATTGAGACATCACATCTCATTTTATAGGAAGGGTCTCAGGATTGGAATGGGAAGAAGTTGGATATCACATCTCTTACTATAGGAAGGGTCTCAGATTTGGTATAAGCATTGAGATATCACATCTCATGCTATAGGAAGGGTCTCAGGATTGGAATGGGAAGGAGTTGTATATGACATCTCATGCCATAGGAAGGGTCTCAGGTTTGGTATAAGTGTTGAGATATCACATCACATGCTATAGGAAGGGTCTCAGGATTGGAATGGGAAGGACTTGGATATCACATCTCATGCTATAGGCAGGGTCTCAGGTTTGGAAAGGGAATGTGATGGATATCACATTTCATGTTAGAGGTAGGATCTCAGGTTTGGTATTAGAGGCATTGAGATATCACATCTCATGCTATCAGAAGGGTCTCAGGATTGGAATGGGAAGGAGTTGGATATCACATCTCATGCTAAAGGGAGGGTCTCAGGTTTGGAAGGGGAAGGATTTGGAAATCACATCTCATGTTATAGGAAGGATCTCAGGTTTGGTATTAGAAGCATTGAGATATCACATCTCATGCTTTCATAAGGGTCTCAGGATTGGAATGGGAAGGAGTTGGATATCACATCTCATGTTATAGGAAGGATCTCAGGTTTGGTATTAGAAGCATTGAGACATCAAATCTCATGCTATAGGAAGGGTCTCAGGATTGGAATGGGAAGGAGTTGGATATCACATCTCATGCTATAGGAAGGGTCTCAGATTTGGTATAAGCATTGAGATATCACATCTCATGCTATAGGAAGGGTCTCAGGATTGGAATGGGAAGGAGTTGTATATGACATCTCAGGCCATAGGAAGGGTCTCAGGTTTGGTATAAGCATTGAGATATCACATCTCTGCTATCGGAAGGGTCTCAGGATTGGAATGGGAAGGAATTGGATATCACATCTCATGTTATAGGAAGGATCTCAGATTTGGTATTAGAAGCATTGAGATATCCCTTCTCATGCTATAGGAAGGGTCTCAGGATTGGAATGTGAAGGATTTGGATATCACATCTCATGCTAAAGGAAGGGTCTCAGGTTTGGTAGAAGCATTGAGATATCACGTCTCTGCTATCGGAAGGGTCTCAGGATTGGATTGGGAAGGAGTTGGATATCCCTTCTCATGCTATAGGAAGGGTCTCAGGTTTGGTATAAGCATTGAGAAATCACATCTCTGCTATCGGAAGGGTATCAGGATTGGATTGGGAAGGAGTTGGATATCCCTTCTCATGCTATAGGAAGTGTCTCAGGTTGGAATGGGAAGGAGTTGGATATCACATCACATGTTATAGGAAGGGTCTCAGGATTGGAATGGGAAGGATTTGGATATCACATCTCTTGCTATAGGAAGGGTCTCAGGATTGGAATGGGTAGGAGTTGGATATTACTTTCTTGCTATAGGAAGGGTCTCATGTTTGGAATGGGAAGGAGTTGGATATCACATATGTTATAGTTAGTGTCTCAGGTTTGGAACGGGAAGGAGTTGGATATCACATCTCATGTTATAGGAAGGGTCTCAGGTTTGGTATAAGCATTGAGATATCACATCTCTGCTATCGGAAGTGGCTCAGGATTGGAATGGGAAGGAGTTGGATATCCCATCTCATGTTATAGGACGAGTCTCTGGTTTGGTATTAGAATCATTGAGATATCACATCGCATGCTGTAGGAAGGGTCTAAGGATTGGAATGGGATGGACTTGGATATCACATCTCATGCTATAGGTAGGCTCTCAGGTTTGGTATAAGCATTGAGATATCACATCTCATGCTATAGGAAGGGTCTCAGGATTGGAATGGGAAGGAATTGGATATCACATCTCATGCTATAGGAAGGGTCTCAGATTTGGTATAAGCATTGAGATATCACATCTCATGCTATGGGAAGGGTCTCAGGATTGGAATGGGAAGGAGTTGTATATGACATCCCAGGCCATAGGAAGGGTCTCAGGTTTGGTATAAGCATTGAGATATCACATCTCTGCTATCGGAAGGGTCTCAGGATTGGAATGGGAAGGAGTTGGATATCCCATCTCATGTTATAGGAAGGGTCTCAGGTTTGGTATTAGAAGCATAGAGATATCACATCTCATGCTATAGGAAGGGTCTCAGGATTGGAATGGGAAGGACTTGGATGTCACATCTCATGCTATAGGGAGGGTCTCAAGTTTGATATTAGAAGCATTGAGATAACAAATCTCATGATATCGGAAGGGTCTCAGGATTGGAATGGGAAGGAGTTGGATATCACATCTCATGATAAAGGAAGGGTCTGAGGTTTGGAAGGGGAAGGATTTGGATATCACATCTCATGTTATAGGACGGGTCTCAGGTTTGGTATTAGAAGCATTGAGATATCAAGTCTCATGGTATAAGAAGGGTCTCAGAATTGGAATGGGAAGGAGTTGGATATCACACCTCAAGCTATAGGAAGTGTCTCAGGATTGTAATGGGAAGGAGTTTGATATCACATCTCATGCCATAGTATGGGTCTCAGGTTTGGTAGAAGCATTGGGATATCACATCTCATGCTATCGGAAGGGTATCAGTATTGGATTTGGAAGGAGTTGGATATCCCATCTCATGCTATAGGAAGGGTCTCAGGTTGGAATGGGAAGGAGTTGGATATCACATTTCATGTTATAGAAAGGGTCTCAGGATTGGAATGGGAAGGACTTGGATATCATATCTCATGCTATAGGAAGGCTCTCAGGTTTGGAAGGGGAAGGAGTTGGATATCACATTTCATGTTAGCGGAAGGATCTCAGGTTTGGTATTAGAGGCCTTGAGATATCACATCTCATGCTATAGGAAGGGTCTCTGGATTGGAATGGGAAGGAGTTGGATATCACATCTCAAGCTATAGGAAGGGTCTCAGGTTTGGTATAAGCATTGAGATATCACATCTCATGCTATAGGAAGGGTCTCAGGATTGGAATGGGAAGGAGTTGGATATCACATCTCATATTATAGGAAATATCTCAGGTTTGGTATTAGAAGCATTGAGACATCACATCTCATGTTATAGGAAGGGTCTGAGGATTGGAATGGGAAGAAGTTGGATATCACATCTCATGCTATAGGAAGGGTCTCAGGATTGGAATGGGAAGGAGTTGTATATGACATCTCATGCCATAGGAAGGGTCTCAGGTTTGGTATAAGCATTGAGATATCACATCACATGCTATAGGAAGGGTCTCAGGATTGGAATGGGAAGGACTTGGATATCACATCTCATGCTATAGGCAGGGTCTCAGGTTTGGAAAGGGAAGGAGATGGATATCACATTTCATGTTAGAGATAGGATCTCAGGTTTGGTATTAGAGGCATTGAGATATCACATCTCATGCTATCAGAAGGGTCTCAGGATTGGAATGGGAAGGAGTTGTATATCACATCTCATGCTAAAGGGAGGGTCTCAGGTTTGGAAGGGGAAGGATTTGGAAATCACATCTCATGTTATAGGAAGGGTCTCAGGTTTGGTATTAGAAGCATTGAGATATCACATCTCATGCTATAGGAAGGGTCTCAGGATTGGAATGAGGAGGACTTGGATGTCACATCTCATGCTATAGGGAGGGTCTCAAGTTTGATATTAGAAGCATTGAGATAACAAATCTCATGATATCGGAAGGGTCTCAGGATTGGAATGGGAAGGAGTTGGATATCACATCTCATGATAATGGAAGGGTCTAAGGTTTGGAAGGGGAAAGATTTGGATATCACATCTCATGTTATAGGACGGGTCTCAGGTTTGGTATTAGAAGCATTGAGATATCAAGTCTCATGGCATAGGAAGGGTCTCGGAATTGGAATGGGAAGGAGTTGGATATCACATCTCAAGCTATAGGAAGAGTCTCAGGATTGGAATGGGAATGAGTTTGATATCACATCTCATGCCATAGTATGGGTCTCAGGTTTGGTAGAAGCATTGGGATATCACATCACATGCTATTGGAAGGGTATCAGTATTGGATTTGGAAGGAGTTGGATATCCCATCTCATGCTATAGTATGGGTCTCAGGTTTGGTAGAAGCATTGGGATATCACATCTCATGCTATTGGAAGGGTATCAGTATTGGATTTGGAAGGAGTTGGATATCCCATCTCATGCTATAGGAAGGGTCTCAGATTTGGTATAAGCATTGAGATATCACATCTCATGCTATAGGAAGGGTCTCAGGATTGGATTGGGAAGGAGTTGTATATGACATCTCAGGCCATAGGAAGGGTCTCAGGATTGGTATAAGCATTGAGATATCACATCTCTGCTATCGGAAGGGTCTCAGGATTGGAATGGGAAGGAGTTGGATATCCCATCTCATGTTATAGGAAGGGTCTCAGGTTTGGTATTAGAAGCATTGAGATATCACATCTCATGCTATAGGAAGGGTTTCAGGATTGGAATGGGGAGGACTTGGATGTCACATCTCATGCTATAGGGAGGGTCTCAAGTTTGATATTAGAAGCATTGAGATAACAAATCTCATGATATCGGAAGGGTCTCAGGATTGGAATTGGAAGGAGTTGGATATCACATCTCATGATAAAGGAAGGGTCTAAGGTTTGGAAGGGGAAAGATTTGGATATCACATTTTATGTTATAGGACGGGTCTCAGGTTTGGTATTAGAAGCATTGAGATATCAAGTCTCATGGCATAGGAAGGGTCTCAGAATTGGAATGGGAAGGAGTTGGATATCACATCTCAAGCTATAGGAAGAGTCTCAGGATTGGAATGGGAATGAGTTTGATATCACATCTCATGCCATAGTATGGGTCTCGGGTTTGGTAGAAGCATTGGGATATCACATCTCATGCTATTGGAAGGGTATCAGTATTGGATTTGGAAGGAGTTGGATATCCCATCTCATGCTATAGGAAGGGTCTCAGGTTGGAATGGGAAGGAGTTGGATATCACATTTCATGTTATAGGAAGGGTCTCAGGATTGGAATGAGAAGGACTTGGATATCATATCTCATGCTATAGGAAGGCTCTCAGGTTTGGAAGGGGAAGGAGTTGGATATCACATTTCATGTTAGAGGAAGGATCTCAGGTTTGGTATTAGAGGCCTTGAGATATCACATCTCATGCTATAGGAAGGGTCTCAGGATTGGAATGGGAAGGAGTTGGATATCACATCTCAAGCTTTAGTAAGGGTCTCAGGTTTGGTATAAGCATTGAGATAGCACATCTCATGCTATAGGAAGGGTCTCAGGATTGGAATGGGAAGGAGTTGTATATCACATCTCATGTTATAGGAAAGATCTCCGGTTTGGTATTAGAAGCATTGAGACATCACATCTCATGTTATAGGAAGGGTCTCAGGATTGGAATGGGAAGAAGTTGGATATGACATATCATGCTATAGGAAGGGTCTCAGGTTTGGAAGGGGAAGGAGTTGGATATCCAATCTCATGTTATAGGACTGGTCTCAGGTTTGGTATTAGAAGCATTGAGATATCACATTGCATGCTGTAGGAAGGTTCTCAGGTTTGGTATTAGAAGCATTGAGACATCACATCTCATGCTATAGGAAGGGTCTCAGGATTGGAATGGGAAGGAGTTGGATATCACATCTCATGTTATAGGAAGGATCTCAGGTTTGGTATTAGAAGCATTGAGACATCACATCTCATGCTATAGGAAGGGTCTCAGGATTGGAATGGGAAGGAGTTGGATATCACATCTCATGCTATAGGAAGGGTCTCAGATTTGGTATAAGCATTGAGATATCACATCTCATGCTATAGGAAGGATCTCAGGATTGGATTGGGAAGGAGTTGTATATGACATCTCAGGCCATAGGAAGGGTCTCAGGATTGGTATAAGCATTGAGATATCACATCTCTGCTATCGGAAGGGTCTCAGGATTGGAATGGGAAGGAGTTGGATATCCCATCTCATGTTATAGGAAGGGTCTCAGGTTTGGTATTAGAAGCATTGAGATATCACATCTCATGCTATAAGAAGGGTCTCAGGATTGGAATGGGGAGGACTTGGATGTCACATCTCATGCTATAGGGAGGGTCTCAAGTTTGATATTAGAAGCATTGAGATAACAAATCTCATGATATCGGAAGGGTCTCAGGATTGGAATGGGAAGGAGTTGGATATCACATCCATCTCATGATAAAGGAAGGGTCTAAGGTTTGGAAGGGGAAAGATTTGGATATCACATCTCATGTTATAGGACGGGTCTCAGGTTTGGTATTAGAAGCATTGAGATATCAAGTCTCATGGCATAGGAAGGGTCTCAGAATTGGAATGGGAAGGAGTTGGATATCACATCTCAAGCTATAGGAAGAGTCTCAAGATTGGAATGGGAAGGAGTTTGATATCACATCTCATGCCATAGTATGGGTCTCAGGTTTGGTAGAAGCATTGGGATATCACATCTCATGCTATTGGAAGGGTATCAGTATTGGATTTGGAAGGAGTTGGATATCCCATCTCATGCTATAGGAAGGGTCTCAGGTTGGAAAGGGAAGGAGTTGGATATCACATTTCATGTTATAGGAAGTGTCTCAGGATTGGAATGGGAAGGACTTGGATATCATATCTCATGCTATAGGAAGGCTCTCAGGTTTGGAAGGGGAAGGAGTTGGATATCACATTTCATGTTAGAGGAAGGATCTCAGGTTTGGTATAAGAGGCCTTGAGATATCACATCTCATGCTATAGGAAGGGTCTCAGGATTGGAATGGGAAGGAGTTGGATATCACATCTCAAGCTTTAGGAAGGGTCTCAGGTTTGGTATTAGAAGCATTGAGACATCACATCTCATGTTATAGGAAGGGTCTCAGGATTGGAATGGGAAGAAGTTGGATATGACATCTCATGCTATAGGAAGGGTCTCAGGTTTGGAAGGGGAAGGAGTTGGATATCCAATCTCATGTTATAGGACTGGTCTCAGGTTTGGTATTAGAAGCATTGAGATATCACATCGCATGCTGTAGGAAGGTTCTCAGGTTTGGTATTAGAAGCATTGAGACATCACATCTCATGCTATAGGAAGGGTCTCAGGATTGGAATGGGAAGGAGTTGGATATCACATCTCATGTTATAGGAAGGATCTCAGGTTTGGTATTAGAAGCATTGAGACATCACATCTCATGCTATAGGAAGGGTCTCAGGATTGGAATGGGAAGGAGTTGGATATCACATCTCATGCTATAGGAAGGGTCTCAGATTTGGTATAAGCATTGAGATATCACATCTCATGCTATAGGAAGGGTCTCAGGATTGGATTGGGAAGGAGTTGTATATGACATCTCAGGCCATAGGAAGGGTCTCAGGATTGGTATAAGCATTGAGATATCACATCTCTGCTATCGGAAGGGTCTCAGGATTGGAATGGGAAGGAGTTGGATATCCCATCTCATGTTATAGGAAGGGTCTCAGGTTTGGTATTAGAAGAATTGAGATATCACATCTCATGCTATAGGAAGGGTCTCAGGATTGGAATGGGGAGGACTTGGATGTCACATCTCATGCTATAGGGAGGGTCTCAAGTTTGATATTAGAAGCATTGAGATAACAAATCTCATGATATCGGAAGGGTCTCAGGATTGGAATGGGAAGGAGTTGGATATCACATCTCATGATAAAGGAAGGGTCTAAGGTTTGGAAGGGGAAAGATTTGGATATCACATCTCATGTTATAGGACGGGTCTCAGGTTTGGTATTAGAAGCATTGAGATATCAAGTCTCATGGCATAGGAAGGGTCTCAGAATTGAAATGGGAAGGAGTTAGATATCACATCTCAAGCTATAGGAAGAGTCTCAAGATTGGAATGGGAAGGAGTTTGATATCACATCTCATGCCATGGTATGGGTCTCAGGTTTGGTAGAAGCATTGGGATATCACATCTCATGCTATTGGAAGGGTATCAGTATTGGATTTGGAAGGAGTTGGATATCCCATCTCATGCTATAGGAAGGGTCTCATGTTGGAAAGGGAAGGAGTTGGATATCACATTTCATGTAATAGGAAGGGTCTCAGGATTGGAATGGGAAGGACTTGGATATCATATCTCATGCTATAGGAAGGCTCTCAGGTTTGGAAGGGGAAGGAGTTGGATATCACATTTCATGTTAGAGGAAGGATCTCAGGTTTGGTATAAGAGGCCTTGAGATATCACATATCATGCTATAGGAAGGGTCTCAGGATTGGAATGGGAAGGAGTTGGATATCACATCTCATGCTATAGGAAGGGTCTCAGATTTGGTATAAGCATTGAGATATCACATCTCATGCTATAGGAAGGGTCTCAGGATTGGATTGGGAAGGAGTTGTATATGACATCTCAGGCCATAGGAAGGGTCTCAGGATTGGTATAAGCATTGAGATATCACATCTCTGCTATCGGAAGGGTCTCAGGATTGGAATGGGAAGGAGTTGGATATCCCATCTCATGTTATAGGAAGGGTCTCAGGTTTGGTATTAGAAGAATTGAGATATCACATCTCATGCTATAGGAAGGGTCTCAGGATTGGAATGGGGAGGACTTGGATGTCACATCTCATGCTATAGGGAGGGTCTCAAGTTTGATATTAGAAGCATTGAGATAACAAATCTCATGATATCGGAAGGGTCTCAGGATTGGAATGGGAAGGAGTTGGATATCACATCTCATGATAAAGGAAGGGTCTAAGGTTTGGAAGGGGAAAGATTTGGATATCACATCTCATGTTATAGGACGGGTCTCAGGTTTGGTATTAGAAGCATTGAGATATCAAGTCTCATGGCATAGGAAGGGTCTCAGAATTGGAATGGGAAGGAGTTGGATATCACATCTCAAGCTATAGGAAGAGTCTCAAGATTGGAATGGGAAGGAGTTTGATATCACATCTCATGCCATAGTATGGGTCTCAGGTTTGGTAGAAGCATTGGGATATCACATCTCATGCTATTGGAAGGGTATCAGTATTGGATTTGGAAGGAGTTGGATATCCCATCTCATGCTATAGGAAGGGTCTCAGGTTGGAAAGGGAAGGAGTTGGATATCACATTTCATGTTATAGGAAGGGTCTCAGGATTGGAATGGGAAGGACTTGGATATCATATCTCATGCTATAGGAAGGCTCTCAGGTTTGGAAGGGGAAGGAGTTGGATATCACATTTCATGTTAGAGGAAGGATCTCAGGTTTGGTATAAGAGGCCTTGAGATATCACATATCATGCTATAGGAAGGGTCTCAGGATTGGAATGGGAAGGAGTTGGATATCACATCTCAAGCTTTAGGAAGGGTCTCAGGTTTGGTATAAGCATTGAGATAGCACATCTCATGCTATAGGAAGGGTCTCAGGATTGGAATGGGAAGGAGTTGGATATTACATCTCATGTTATAGGAAAGATCTCAGGTTTGGTATTAGAAGCATTGAGACATCACATCTCATGTTATAGGAAGGGTCTCAGGATTGGAATGGGAAGAAGTTGGATATCACATCTCATGCTATAGGAAGGGTCTCAGGTTTGGAAGGGGAAGGAGTTGGATATCCAATCTCATGTTATAGGACTGGTCTCAGGTTTGGTATAAGAAGCATTGAGATATCACATCGCATGCTGTAGGAAGGTTCTCAGGTTTGGTATTAGTAGCATTGAGACATCACATCTCATGCTATAGGAAGGGTCTCAGGATTGGAATGGGAAGGAGTTGGATATCCCATCTCATGTTATAGGAAGGGTCTCAGGTTTGGTATTAGAAGAATTGAGATATCACATCTCATGCTATAGGAAGGGTCTCAGGATTGGAATGGGGAGGACTTGGATGTCACATCTCATGCTATAGGGAGGGTCTCAAGTTTGATATTAGAAGCATTGAGATAACAAATCTCATGATATCGGAAGGGTCTCAGGATTGGAATGGGAAGGAGTTGGATATCACATCTCATGATAAAGGAAGGGTCTAAGGTTTGGAAGGGGAAAGATTTGGATATCACATCTCATGTTATAGGACGGGTCTCAGGTTTGGTATTAGAAGCATTGAGATATCAAGTCTCATGGCATAGGAAGGGTCTCAGAATTGGAATGGGAAGGAGTTGGATATCACATCTCAAGCTATAGGAAGAGTCTCAAGATTGGAATGGGAAGGAGTTTGATATCACATCTCATGCCATAGTATGGGTCTCAGGTTTGGTAGAAGCATTGGGATATCACATCTCATGCTATTGGAAGGGTATCAGTATTGGATTTGGAAGGAGTTGGATATCCCATCTCATGCTATAGGAAGGGTCTCAGGTTGGAAAGGGAAGGAGTTGGATATCACATTTCATGTTATAGGAAGGGTCTCAGGATTGGAATGGGAAGGACTTGGATATCATATCTCATGCTATAGGAAGGCTCTCAGGTTTGGAAGGGGAAGGAGTTGGATATCACATTTCATGTTAGAGGAAGGATCTCAGGTTTGGTATAAGAGGCCTTGAGATATCACATATCATGCTATAGGAAGGGTCTCAGGATTGGAATGGGAAGGAGTTGGATATCACATCTCAAGCTTTAGGAAGGGTCTCAGGTTTGGTATAAGCATTGAGATAGCACATCTCATGCTATAGGAAGGGTCTCAGGATTGGAATGGGAAGGAGTTGGATATTACATCTCATGTTATAGGAAAGATCTCAGGTTTGGTATTAGAAGCATTGAGACATCACATCTCATGTTATAGGAAGGGTCTCAGGATTGGAATGGGAAGAAGTTGGATATCACATCTCATGCTATAGGAAGGGTCTCAGGTTTGGAAGGGGAAGGAGTTGGATATCCAATCTCATGTTATAGGACTGGTCTCAGGTTTGGTATTAGAAGCATTGAGATATCACATCGCATGCTGTAGGAAGGTTCTCAGGTTTGGTATTAGTAGCATTGAGACATCACATCTCATGCTATAGGAAGGGTCTCAGGATTGGAATGGGAAGGAGTTGGATATCACATCTCATGTTATAGGAAGGATCTCAGGTTTGGTATTAGAAGCATTGAGACATCACATCTCATGCTATAGGAAGGGTCTCAGGATTGGAATGGGAAGGAGTTGGATATCACATCTCATGCTATAGGAAGGGTCTCAGATTTGGTATAAGCATTGAGATTTCACATCTCATGCTATAGGAAGGGTCTCAGGATTGGATTGGGAAGGAGTTGTATATGACATCTCAGGCCATAGGAAGAGTCTCAGGATTGGTATAAGCATTGAGATATCACATCTCTGCTATCGGAAGGGTCTCAGGATTGGAATGGGAAGGAGTTGGATATCCCATCTCATGATAAAGGAAGGGTCTAAGGTTTGGAAGGGGAAAGATTTGGATATCACATCTCATGTTATAGGACGGGTCTCAATTTTGATATTAGAAGCATTGAGATAACAAATCTCATGATATCGGAAGGGTCTCAGGATTGGAATGGGAAGGAGTTGGATATCACATCTCATGATAAAGGAAGGGTCTAAGGTTTGGAAGGGGAAAGATTTGGATATCACATCTCATGTTATAGGACGGGTCTCAGGTTTGGTATTAGAAGCATTGAGATATCAAGTCTCATGGTATAGGAAGGGTCTCAGAATTGGAATGGGAAGGATTTCTGATATCACATCTCAAGCTATAGGAAGAGTCTCAGGATTGGAATGGGAAGGAGTTTGATATCACATCTCATGCCATAGTATGGTTCTCAGGTTTGGTAGAAGCATTGGGATATCACATCTCATGCTATTGGAAGGGTATCAGTATTGTATTTGGAAGGAGTTGGATATCCCATCTCATGCTATAGGAAGGGTCTCAGGTTGGAATGGGAAGGAGTTGAATATCACATTTCATGTTATAGGAAGGGTCTCAGGATTGGAATGGGAAGGAGTTGGATATCACATCTCAAGCTTTAGGAAGGGTCTCAGGTTTGGTATAAGCATTAAGATAGCACATCTCATGCTATAGGAAGGGTCTCAGGATTGGAATGGGAAGGAGTTGGATATCACATCTCATGTTATAGGAAAGATCTCAGGTTTGGTATTAGAAGCATTGAGATATCACATCGCATGCTGTAGGAAGGTTCTCAGGTTTGGAATGGGGAGGAATTGGATATCACATCTCATGTCATAGGAAGGATCTCAGGTTTGGTATTAGAAGCATTGAGATATCACATCTCATGCTATAGGAATGGTCTCAGGATTGGAATGGGAAGGAGTTGGATATTACATTCTTGCTATAGGAATGGTCTCAGGATTGGAATGGGAAGGAGTTGGATATTACATTCTTGCTATAGGAAGGGTCTCATGTTTGGAATGGGAAGGAGTTGGATATCACATATGCTATAGGAAGGGTCTCAGGTTTGAAACGGGAAGGAGTTGGATATCACATCTCATGTTATAGGAAGGGTCTCAGGTTTGTTATAAGCATTGAGATATCACATCTCTGCTATCGGAAGTGTCTCAGGATTGGAATGGGAAGAAGTTGGATATCACATCTCATGCTATAGGAAGGGTCTCAGGTTTGGAAAGGGAAGGAGTTGGATATCCAATCTCATGTTATAGGACTGGTCTCAGGTTTGGTATTAGAAGCATTGAGATATCACATCGCATGCTGTAGGAAGGTTCTCAGGTTTGGAATGGGGAGGAATTGGATATCACATCTCATGTCATAGGAAGGATCTCAGGTTTGGTATTAGAAGCATTGAGATATCACATCTCATGCTATAGGAATGGTCTCAGGATTGGAATGGGAAGGAGTTGGATATTACATTCTTGCTATAGGAATGGTCTCAGGATTGGAATGGGAAGGAGTTGGATATTACATTCTTGCTATAGGAAGGGTCTCATGTTTGGAATGGGAAGGAGTTGGATATCACATATGCTATAGGAAGGGTCTCAGGTTTGAAACGGGAAGGAGTTGGATATCACATCTCATGTTATAGGAAGGGTCTCAGGTTTGTTATAAGCATTGAGATATCACATCTCTGCTATCGGAAGTGTCTCAGGATTGGAATGGGAAGGTGTTGGATATCCCATCTCATGTTATATGACGGGTCTCAGGTTTGTTATTAGAATCATTGAGATATCATATTGCATGCTGTAGGAAGGGTCTAAGGATTGGAATGGGAAGGACTTGGATATCACATCTCATGCTATAGGTAGTCTCTCAGGTTTGGAAAGGGAAGGAGTTCGATATCACATTTCATGTTAGAGGAAGGATCTCAGGTTTGGTATTAGAGGCATTGAGATATCACATATCATGCTATAGGAAGGGTCTCAGGATTGGAATGGGAAGGAGTTGGATATCACATCTCAAGCTTTAGGAAGGGTCTCAGGTTTGGTATAAGCATTGCGATAGCACATCTCATGCTATAGGAAGGGTCTCAGGATTGGAATGGGAAGGAGTTGGATATTACATCTCATGTTATAGGAAAGATCTCAGGTTTGGTATTAGAAGCATTGAGACATCACATCTCATGTTATAGGAAGGGTCTCAGGATTGGAATGGGAAGAAGTTGGATATCACATCTCATGCTATAGGAAGGGTCTCAGGTTTGGAAGGGGAAGGAGTTGGATATCCAATCTCATGTTATAGGACTGGTCTCAGGTTTGGTATTAGAAGCATTGAGATATCACATCGCATGCTGTAGGAAGGTTCTCAGGTTTGGTATTAGAAGCATTGAGACATCACATCTCATGCTATAGGAAGGGTCTCAGGATTGGAATGGGAAGGAATTGGATATCACATCTCATGTTATAGGAAGGATCTCAGGTTTGGTATTAGAAGCATTGAGACATCACATCTCATGCTATAGGAAGGGTCTCAGGATTGGAATGGGAAGGAGTTGGATATCACATCTCATGCTATAGGAAGGGTCTCAGATTTGGTATAAGCATTGAGATATCACATCTCATGATATAGGAAGGGTCTCAGGATTGGATTGGGAAGGAGTTGTATATGACATCTCAGGCCATAGGAAGGGTCTCAGGATTGGTATAAGCATTGAGATATCACATCTCTGCTATCGGAAGGGTCTCAGGATTGGAATGGGAAGGAGTTGGATATCCCATCTCATGATAAAGGAAGGGTCTAAGGTTTGGAAGGGGAAAGATTTGGATATCACATCTCATGTTATAGGACGGGTCTCAATTTTGATATTAGAAGCATTGAGATAACAAATCTCATGATATCGGAAGGGTCTCAGGATTGGAATGGGAAGGAGTTGGATATCACATCTCATGATAAAGGAAGGGTCTAAGGTTTGGAAGGGGAAAGATTTGGATATCACATCTCAAGCTTTAGGAAGGGTCTCAGGTTTGGAAGGGGAAGGAGTTGGATATCACATCTCAAGCTTTAGGAAGGGTCTCAGGTTGGAATGGGAAGGAGTTGGATATCACATTTCATGTTATAGGAAGGGTCTCAGGATTGGAATGGGAAGGAGTTGGATATCACATCTCAAGCTTTAGGAAGGGTCTCAGGTTTGGTATAAGCATTGAGATAGCACATCTCATGCTATAGGAAGGGTCTCAGGATTGGAATGGGAAGGAGTTGGATATCACATCTCATGTTATAGGAAAGATCTCAGGTTTGGTATTAGAAGCATTGAGACATCACATCTCATGTTATAGGAAGGGTCTCAGGATTGGAATGGGAAGAAGTTGGATATCACATCTCATGCTATAGGAAGGGTCTCAGGATTGGAATGGGAAGGAGTTGGATATCCAATCTCATATTATAGGACTGGTCTCAGGTTTGGTATTAGAAGCATTGAGATATCACATTGCATGCTGTAGGAAGGTTCTCAGGTTTGGAATGGGGAGGAATTGGGTATCACATCTCATGTCATAGGAAGGATCTCAGGTTTGGTATTAGAAGCATTGAGATATCACATCTCATGCTATAGGAATGGTCTCAGGATTGGAATGGGAAGGAGTTGGATATTACATTCTTGCTATAGAAGGGGTCTCATGTTTGGAATGGGAAGGAGTTGGATATCACATATGCTATAGGAAGGGTCTCAGGTTTGAAACGGGAAGGAGTTGGATATCACATCTCACGTTATAGGAAGGGTCTCAGGTTTGGTATAAGCATTGAGATATCACATCTCTGCTATCGGAAGTGTCTCAGGATTGGAATGGGAAGGTGTTGTATATCCCATCTCATGTTATAGGACGGGTCTCAGGTTTGTTATTAGAATCATTGAGATATCATATTGCATGCTGTAGAAAGGGTCTAAGGATTGGAATGGGAAGGACTTGGATATCACATCTCATGCTATAGGTAGGCTCTCAGGTTTGGAAAGGGAAGGAGTTCGATATCACATTTCATGTTAGAGGAAGGATCTCAGGTTTGGTATTAGAGGCATTGAGATATCACATCTCATGCTATAGGAAGGGTCTCAGGATTGGAATGGGAAGGAGTTGGATATCACATCTCATGCTATAGGAAGGGTCTCAGGTTTGGTATAAGCATTGAGATATCACATCTCATGCTATAGGAAGGGTCTCAGGATTGGAATGGGAAGGAGTTGGATATCACATCTCATGTTATAGGAAGGATCTCAGGTTTGGTATTAGAAGCATTGAGACATCACATCTCATGCTATCGGAAGGGTCTCAGGATTGGAATGGGAAGGAGTTGGATATCCCATCTCATGTTATAGGAAGAGTCTCAGGTTTGGTATTAGAAGCATTGAGATATCACATCTCATGCTATAGGAAGTGTCTCAGGATTGGAATCGGAAGGACTTGGATATCACATCTCATGCTATAGGGAGGGTCTCAAGTTTGATATTAGAAGCATTGAGATATCACATCTCATGCTATAGGAAGGGTCTCAGGATTGGAATGGGAAGGAGTTGGATATCACATCTCATGCTATAGGAAGGGTCTCAGGTTTGGTATAAGCAGTGAGATATCACATCTCATGCTATAGGAAGTGTCTCAGGATTGGAATGGGAAGGAGTTGGATATCACATCTCATGTTATAGGAAGGATCTCAGGTTTGGTATAAGCATTGAGATATCACATCTCTGCTATCGGAAGGGTCTCAGGATTGGAATGGGAAGGAGTTGGATATTCCCATCTCATGTTATAGGAAGGGTCTCAGGTTTGGTATTAGAAGCATTGAGATATCACATCTCATGCTATAGGAAGGGTCTCAGGATTGGAATGGGAAGGACTTGGATATCACATCTCATGCTATAGGGAGGGTCTCAAGTTTGATATTAGAAGCATTGAGATATCACATCTCATGATATCGGAAGGGTCTCAGGGATGGAATGGGAAGGAGTTGGATATCACATCTCATGATAAAGGAAGGGTCTAAGGTTTGGAAGGGGAAGGAGTTTGATATCACATCTCATGCCATAGCATGGGTCTCAGGTTTGGTAGAAGCATTGGGATATCACATCTCATGCTATCGGAAGGGTATCAGGATTGGATTTGGAAGGAGTTGGATATCCCATCTCATGCTATAGGAAGGGTCTCAGGTTGGAATGGGAAGGTGTTGGATGTTGAATAATGGGTTTATAAAGCATTCTGAACACTATCTTGTGGAGCTCATTGGAAGGCTGTGGGAAGAGGAGAGAAGGCAGGGAACACGCATCTAAACCAGAGAGCTGGGAAGGGAGTACATGCAACGCGAAACGGTGCAGGGAGCAGGGACAGAAAGGTGGAACGCCTCTGAGGAGGAGCAGCTGGTAGTTAGCCTGCTCTGGAGAGGAGAATGTGATCACCACTGGAGTGCAGCCTTGAAACAAGAAGGGACGATGAAAACATGCTGACTGGAATAACAGATGGCAAATACACTTTCCAGAACAGTCGGTTTACCCGATAATGCATTGACGATTTCAGCAGTATACATTCAGCCTGTGAACAGTAGATTTTGATCCCCCCCTTGTATGGGTGACGAGTGGTTAAAAACATCAGGATTCGACTGAACAAATGCACGAACAGAGTACAAAATGGGAATCCACCAGAATTCGTATTTACCAAAACGCGAGGAAAGAACATGTTCTAGCTATTTTTGCTAGTTTTTAGCACTTTTCAATACGTCTAGCGGGTTACAGCTATATCTTGAATAATGGGTGTTATAAAGCATTCTGAGCACCGTGTATCTTTTGAAGCTCATTTGTTGATTTGAAGGCAGCGGGAAGAGGAGAGAAGGCAGGGAACACACGTCTAAACCAGAGAGCTGGGAAGCGAGTTGTTCTCTGCAACGCGAAACGATGCAGAGAACAAGCACAGAAAGGAAGAAGGAAAAGCGTCTAAACCAGAGAGCAGGGAAGCGAGTGTTTGCAACGTGAAACGGTGCAGAGAGCAGGGACAGAAAGGGAGAACTCCACTGAGGAGGAACAGCTGGTAGTTAGCCTTCTTTGGAGATGAGAACTTGATCACCACGGGAGAGGATTGTTGAGAGGGTTACATAGGGGGATGACTGAGATCAGAAAATCCTGAGTATTCCCTGCAGTGTGTAGGGCCAGAGACATGAAGAGTTGCAGATCTCGTAAAAGTCCAGGTCAGGAAGCATACAGGTTCATTTTGAATTCTCCAAGTAGGCGGAGTTGAGTGGTAGGAGGCTAGGATGGAGAAGTCCATCCACTGAGAGAGGAAGGCGGTAGGCAAATAGCCACGGTGAGAGAATGGCCAGGAAAGAGAGAATGCATGCAGACAAGGCATTCGTGAGAGGAGTCGGCCTGCAAAGGAAAGCAATTTACTACAGGAATCAAGGATACTCCCCCTCAAGAACGGTTGGATCTGGGCATGGAGAGGAACTTGTCATCAGGGAGGAAAGTGTCAGAGCTCGAGACAGCGCTGGCCGTCATCCATGTCTCGGTTAGACCAAGGACATCAAGGTCGGGTTCTTCCAGGAAATGGCAGATGTCAGATGAGTGTTAACTGAGTGAGAGTTGAGAGTGGGGAGGGGTACAAATCAGTAATCCTTGCGGAGGTGTAGAAGGAGCCTGACCTAGGGCACATGAGGAAGGAGAGAGGAAAGGAAGCAGAAGAAGGGAGAGAAGACACAGCAGGAGTGCATTATCAATCCGGGAGCTAGGAGTGGTGAGGTTAGACGGGGAGGTCTGAGTCTCAGGATTTGAATGGGAAGTTCGATATCACATGTCATGCTATAGGAAGAGTCTCAGGATTGGAATGGGAAGGAGTTGGATATGATATCTCTTGTTATAGGGAGGGTCTCAGGTTTGGTATTAGAAGCACTGAGATATCAAATCACATCCTATCGGAAGGGTCTCAGGTTTGGTATTGGAAGAAATGAGATTTCAAATCTCAGGCTGTGGGAATGGTCTCGGGTATGGTATTGGAAGGGGTGAAAAATCACATTTCATGCTACAGGAAGGGTCACAAGTTTGGAATGGGAAGGAGTTGGATTTCACATATACTACGGGAAGGGCCTCAGGTTTGGTATTAGAAGCATAGAGATATCACATCTCATATTATAGGAAGGGTCTCGATTGGAATGGGAAGGAGTTGGATATCACATCTCATGTTATAGGGAGGGTCTCAGTTTTGATATTAGAAGCATTGAGATATCACATATGCTATTGGAAGGGTCTCAGTATTGGAATGGGAAGGAGTTGGATATCACATCACATGTTATAGGGAGGGTCTCAGTTTTGATATTAGAAGCATTGAGATATCACATATGCTATTGGGAGGGTCTCAGTATTGGAATTGGAAGGAGTTGGATATCACATCTCATGCTATCGGAAGGGTCTCAGGATTGGAATGGGAAGTAGTTGGATATCACATATGCTAAAGGAAAGGTCTCAGGTTTGGAATGGGAAGGAGTTGGATATCACGTCTCATGTTATAGGAAGGGTCTCAGGATTGGAATGGGAAGGAGTTGAATATCACATCTCATGCTAAAGGAAGGGTCATCAGGTTCGGTATAAGCATTGAGATTTCACATATCTGCTATCGGAAGGGTCTCAGGATAGGAATGGGGAGGACTTAGATTTCACATCTCATACTATAGGGAGGGTCTCAGTTTTGATATTAGAAGCATTGAGCTATCACATCTCATGCTATCGGAAGGGTCTCAGGATTGGAATGGGATGGAGTTGGATATCACATCTCAAGCTATCTCAGGATTGTATTGGGAAGGAGTTTGATATCACATATCAAGCTATAGGAAGAGTCTCAGGTTTGGAAGGGGAAGGATTTGGATCTCACATCTCAAGCTATCTCAGGATTGGAATGGGAAGGAGTTTGATATTTCATCTCAAGCTATAGGAAGGGTCTCAGGTTTGGAAAGGGAAGGATTTGGATTTCACATCTCATGTTATAGGATGGTTCTCATGTTTGGTTTTAGAAGCATTGAGATATCACATCTCATGCTATGGGAAGGGTCTCAGGTTTGGAATGGGAAGGAGTTGGATATCACATCTCATGCTAAAGGAAAGGTCTCAGGTCTGGAAGGGGAAGGATTTGGATCTCACATCTCATGTTTTAGGACGGGTCTCAGGTTTGGTATTAGAAGCATTGAAATATCACATCTCATGGTATAGGAAGGGTCCCAGGATTGGAATGGGAAGGAGTTGGATATCACATTGAATGGGAAGGAGTTTGATATTACATCTCAAGCTATAGGAAGGGCCTCAGGTTTGGAAAGGGAATGATTTGGATTTCACATCTCATGTTATAGGATGGTTCTCATGTTTGGTTTTAGAAGCATTGAAATATCACATCTCATGCTATCGGAAGGGTCTCAGGTTTGGAATGGGAAGGAGTTTGATATCACATCTCATGTTAGAGGTAGGATCTCAGGTTTGGTATTAGAGGCATTGAGATATGACATCTCATGCCATCAGAAGGGTCTCGGGATTGGAATGGGAAGGAGTTGGATATCACATCTCATGCTAAAGGGAGGGTCTAAGGTTTGGAAGGGGAAGGATTTGGACATCACATCTCATGTTATTGGAAGGATCTGAGGTTTGGTATTAGAAGCATTGAGATATCACATCTCATGCTATCGGAAGGGTCTCAGGTTTGGTATAAGCATTGAGATATCACATCTCTGCTATCGGAAGGGTCTCAGGATTGGAAGGGGAAGGATTTGGATATCACATCTCATGTTATTGGACCGGTCTCAGGTTTGGTATTAGAAGCATTGAGATATCAAGTCTCATGGTATAGGACGGGAGTTTGATATCACATCTCATGCCATGGTATGGGTCTCAGGATTTGTAGAAGCATTGGGATATCACATCTCATGCTATCGGAAGGGTATCAGGATTGGATTTGGAAGGAGTTGGATATCCCATCTCATGCTATAGGAAGGGTCTCAGGTTGGAATAGAAGGAGTTGGATATCACATCTCATGTTATAGGAAGGGTCTCAGGATTGGAATGGGAAGGACTTGGATATCACATCTCATGTTATAGGAAGGATCTCAGGTTTTGTATTAGAAGCATTGAGATATCACATCTCATGCTATAGGAAGGGTCTCAGGATTGGAATGTGAAGGATTTGGATATCACATCTCATGCTAAAGGAAGGGTCTCAGGTTTGGTATAAGCATTGAGATATCACATCTCTGCTATCGGAAGGGTCTAAGGATTGGATTGGGAAGGAATTGGATATCCCTTCTCATGCTACAGGAAGGGTCTCAGGTTGGAATCGGTAGGAGTTGGATATCACATCTCATGTTATAGGAAGGGTCTCAAGATTGGAATGGGAAGGAATTGGATATCACATCTCTTGCTATAGGAAGGGTCTCAGGTTTTCTATTAGAAACATTGAGATATGACATCTCATGCTATAGGAAGGGTCTCAGGATTGGAATGTGAAGGATTTGGATATCACATCTCATGCTAAAGGAAGGGTCTCAGGTTTGGTATAAGCATTGAGATATCACATCTCTGCTATCGGAAGGGTCTAAGGATTGGATTGGGAAGGAATTGGATATCCCTTCTCATGCTACAGGAAGGGTCTCAGGTTGGAATGGGTAGGAGTTGGATATCACATCTCATGTTATAGGAAGGGTCTCAAGATTGGATTGGGAAGGAATTGGATATCCCTTCTCATGCTACAGGAAGGGTCTCAGGTTGGAATGGGTAGGAGTTGGATATCACATCTCATGTTATAGGAAGGGTCTCAAGATTGGAATGGGAAGGATTTGGATATCACATCTCATGCTAAAGGAAGGGTCTCAGGTTTGGAAGGGGAAGGATTTGGATATCATATCTCATGTTACAGGACGTATCTCATGTTATAGGACGGGTCCCAGGTTTGGTATTAGAAGCATTGAGATATCACATCTCAAGCTATAGGAAGGGTCTCATGATTGGAATGGGAAGGAGTTGGATATCACATCTCATGTTATAGGAGGAGTCTCAGGATTGGAATGGGAAGGAGTTGGATATCACGTCTCATGTTATAGGAAGGGTCTCAGGATTGGAATGGGAAGGAGTTGAATATCACATCTCATGCTAAAGGAAGGGTATCAGGTTTGATAGAAGCATTGAGATATCACATCTCATGCTATAGGAAGGAACTCAGGATTGGAATGGGAAGGAGTTGGATATCACATCTAATGCCATAGGAAGGGTCATCAGGTTTGGTATAAGCATTGAGATATCACATCTCTGCTATCGGAAGGGTCTCAGGATAGGAATGGGAAGGACTTAGAATTCACATCTCATACTATTGGGAGGGTCTCAGTTTTGATATTAGAAGCATTGAGCTATCACATCTCATGCTATCGGAAGGGTCTCAGGATTGGAATGGGATGGAGTTGGATATCACATCTCAAGCTATCTCAGGATTGGAATGGGAAGGAGTTTGATATTTCATCTCAAGCTATAGGAAGGGTCTCAGGTTTGGAAAGGGAAGGATTTGGATTTCACATCTCATGTTATAGGATGGTTCTCATGTTTGGTTTTAGAAGCATTGAGATATCACATCTCATGCTATCGGAAGGGTCTCAGGTTTGGAAAGGGAAGGATTTGGATTTCACAGGTTAAAGGATGGTTCTCAGGTTTGGTTTTAGAAGCATTAAATTATAACATCTCATGCTATAGGAAGGGTCTCAGGTTTGGAATGGGAAGGAGTTGGATATCACATCTCTGCTATCTGAAGGGTCCCAGGATTGGAATGGGAAGGAGTTGGATATCCCATCTCGTTATAGGAAGGGTCTCAGGTTTGGTATTAGAAGCAATGAGATATCACATCTAATGCTATAGGAAGGGTCTAAGGTTTGGAAGGGGACGGATTTGGGTATCACATCTCATGTTATAGGACCGGTCTCAGGTTTGGTATTTGAAGCATTGAGGTATCAAGTCTCATGGTATAGGACGGGTCTCAGAATTAAAATGAGAAGGAGTTGGATATCACATCTCAAGCTATAGGAAGGGTCTCATGATTGGAATGGGAAGGAGTTGGATATCACATCTCATGTTATAGGAAGGGTCTCAGGATTGGAATGGGAAGGACTTGGATATCACATCTCATTCTATAGGAAGGCTCTCAGGGTTGGAAGGGGAAGGAGTTGGATATCACATTTCATGTTAGAGGTAGGATCTCAGGTTTGGTTTTAGAGGCATTGAGATATCACATCTCATGCCATCAGAAGGGTCTCAGGATTGGAATGGGAAGGAGTTGGATATCAAATCTCATGCTAAAGGGATGGTCTAAGGATTGGAAGGGGAGGGATTTGGACATCATATCTCATGTTATTGGAAGGATCTCAGGTTTGGTATTAGAAGCATTGAGATATCACATCTCATGCTATCGGAAGGGTCTTAGGTTTGGTATAAGCATTGAGATATCACATCTCTGCTATCGGAAGGGTCTCAGGATTGGAATGGGAAGGATTTGGATATCACAATTCATGTTATAGGAAGGGTCTCAGGTTTGGTATTAGAAGCATTGAGATATCACATCTCATGTTATAGGAAGGGTCTCAGGTTTAATATTAGAAGCATTGAGATATCACATCTCATGCTATAGGAAGGGTCTCAGGAATGGAATGGGAAGGACTTGGATATCACATCTCATGATAAAGGAAGGGTCTAAGGTTTGGAAGGGGAAGGATTTGGATATCACATCTCATGTTATTGGACCGGTCTCAGGTTTGGTATTAGAAGCATTGAGATATCAAGTCTCATGGTATAGGACGGGAGTTTGATATCACATCTCATGCCATGGTATGGGTCTCAGGTTTTGTAGAAGCATTGGGATATCACATCTCATGCTATCGGAAGGGTATCAGGATTGGATTTGGAAGGAGTTGGATATCCCATCTCATGCTATAGGAAGGGTCTCAAGTTGGAATAGAAGGAGTTGGATATCACATCTCATGTTATAGGAAGGGTCTCAGGATTGGAATGGGAAGGACTTGGATATCACATCTCATGCTGTAGGAAGGGTCTCAGGTTTGGAAAAGGAAGGAGTTGGATATCACATTTCATGTTAGAGGTAGGATCTCAGGTTTGGTATTAGAGGCATTGAGATATCACATCTCATGCTATCAGAAGGGTATCAGGATTGGAATGGGAAGGAGTTGGATATCACATCTCATGCTAAAGGGAGGGTCTCAGGTTTGGAATGGGAAGGATTTGGATATCACATCTCATGTTATAGGAAGGACCTTAGGTTTGGTATTAGAAGCATTGAGATATCACATCTCATGCTATAGGAAGGGTCTCGGGATTGGAATGGGAAGGAGTTGGATATCACATCTCATGTTATAGGAAGGATATCAGGTTTGGTATTAGAAGCATTGAGATATCACATCTCATGCTATGGGAAGGGTCTCAGGTTTGGTATAAGCATTGAAATATCACATCTCTGCTATCGGAAGGGACTCAGGATTGGAATGGGAGGAGCTGGATATCACACCTCATGCTAAAGGAAGGGTCTCAGGTTTGGAAGGGGAAGGATTTGGATATCACATCTCATGTTATAGGACGGGTCTCAGGTTTGGTATTAGAAGCATTGTGATATCACATCTCATGCTATAGGATGTGTCTCAGGATTGGAATGGGAAGGAGTTGGATATCACATCTCATGCTATAGGAAGGGTTTCAGGTTTGGTAGAAGCATTGAGATATCACATCTCATGCTATAGGAAGAGTCTCAGGTTTGGGAAGGGAAGGATTTGGATTTCACATCTCATGTTATAGGATGGTTCTCATGTGTGGTTTTTGAAGCATTGAGATATCACAGCTCATGCTATCGGAAGGGTCTCAGGTTTGGAATGGGAAGGAGTTGGATATCACATCTCATGTTATAGGAAGGGTCTCAGGTTTGGAATGGGAAGGAGTTGGATATGACATCTCTTGTTATAAGGAGGGTCTCAGGATTTGAATGGTAAGGAGTTGGATATCACATCTCATGCTATAGGAAGGGTCTCAGGTTGGAATGGGAAGGATTTGGATATCACATCTCTTGCTATAGGAAGGGTCTCAGGTTTTTTATTAGAAACCTTGAGATATCAAATCTCATGCTATAGGAAGGGTTTTAGGATTGGAATGGGAAGTATTTGGATATCACATCTCATGCTAAAGGAAGGGTCTCAGGTTTGGAAGGGGAAGGATTTGGATATCACATCTCATCCAATAGGAAGGGTCTCAGGTTTGGAATGGGAAGGAATTGGATATCACATCTCATGTTATAGGAAGGGTCTCAAGTTTTTTATTAGAAACATTGAGATATCACATCTCATGTTATAGGACGGTTCCCAGGTTTGGTATTAGAAGCATTGAGATATCACATCTCATGGTATAGGAAGGGTCTCAGGGTTGGAATGGGAAGGAGTTGGATATCACATCTCATCCAATAGGAAGGGTCTCAGGTTTGGAATGGGAAGGAATTGGATATCACATCTCATGTTATAGGAAGGATCTCAGGTTTGGTATTAGAAGCATTGAGATATCACATCTCATGCTATAGGAGGGGTCTCAGGATTGGAATGTGAAGGATTTGGATATCACATCTCATGCTAAAGGAAGGGTCTCAGGTTTGGTAGAAGCATTGAGAAATCACATCTCATGCTATAGGAAGGGTCTCAGGATTTGAATGGCAAGGAGTTGGATATCACATCTCATGCCATAGGAAGGGTCTCAGGTTTGGTATAAGCATTGAGATATCACATCTCTGCTATCGGAAGGTTCTCAGGATTGGATTGGGAAGGAGTTGGATATCCCTTCTCATGCTATAGGAAGTGTCTCAGGTTGGAATGGGAAGGAGTTGAATATCACATCTCATGTTATAGGAAGGGTCTCAGGATTGGAATGGGAAGGATTTGGATATCACATCTCTTGCTATAGGAAGGGTCTCAGGATTGGAATGGGAAGGATTTGGATATCACATCTCATGTCATAGGAAGGATCTCAGGATTGGTATTAGAAGCATTGATATATCACATCTCATGCTATAGGAATGGTCTCAGGATTGGAATGGGTAGGAGTTGGATATTACATTCTTGCTATAGGAAGGGTCTCATGTTTGGAATGGGAAGGAGTTGGATATCACATATGCTATCTGAAGTGTCTCAGGTTTGGAACGGGAAGGAGTTGGATATCACATCTCACGTTATAGGAAGGGTCTCAGGTTTGGTATAAGCATTGAGATATCACATCTCTGCTATCAGGAGTGGCTCAGGATTGGAATGGGAAGGAGTTGGATATCCCATCTCATGTTAAAGGACGGGTCTCTGGTTTGGTATTAGAATCATTGAGATATCACATCGCATGCTGTAGGAAGGGTCTAAGGATTGGAATGGGATGGACTTGGATATCACATCTCATGCTATAGGTAGGCTCTCAGGTTTGGTATAAGCATTGAGATATCACATCTCATGCTATAGGAAGGGTCTCAGGATTGGAATGGGAAGTGTTAGGAAAGATTTCGTAATTGTAGGGAATTTTCCTTCCATGTGGCAACCCCTAAACTTTTTGCTATTGTTTTTAACCTTGTTCTTGACTTTGCCAGAGAAGTACAGCCTTCTGCCGCACTTCTCTGGGCTTTCGCTCCTTTCTTACGGGGAAACTGACATGCCCTTAAGACAGTCAGTACCGGGGAACGTGGTCTCCCGTAGTTTCTTTTATCGTGTCGCAGCTTTAGTGCAACACGACACAAGAGGGCACTGTAAGCTAAGTTACAGCTCTCTTGGGTCTCTAGCCTTCTACAGGCCCTAGATACTCTTTTAGGATGGTATTTGATCGGTGCAAGTCATTCAGGGACTGGAATGGTGGCAGCGATCGTTTTGTTTATTTTGAGCTCCTTTTGGCGTCCTGAGCACGTTTTTGCACTGAACCCAAAATGGTGGCCTGGCTCCCAAAATGGCCAGGCCGCGAGGCTCCTTTGTCCTGTCCACTGTCCGTCTTGCTCCCTTCACCTTCCCCAGGTCCGGCGACCCGGGGCCTTCCTTATTTGGGCATGTACTTTCCCGCGAAACGCAGTTGCTTTCGCGGGCTTCTACATGTCGTTTGTGTGCCTCCAGGGTGTGGGCTGGGATGTCTGGTCCCAATACACATCCTGGGTTCCAGAGAGTCTAGGGTGGTGTGAATGCCTGGGACCACCGTGGTCCGTGATTAGTCCACGTATGGTATGTGTTTTGATGAGCGGATCTCCCATTGGCTCCCCTCCGTTTTGGCGCGAAGGGAACCGTGGATAAGAGGGGGCTGGAAACACCACTACCATGTCGATCTCCTGAGTTCTCACGAACGAAGGAATACAGGAGCCAAGTATCCTGCAACTACGAGGCTGGACAGAGGAATCGCTGGTGACCCGCTGAAGGAATCCTCCTTTGCACTGCTGTCGTCCGGAGAGCCCCTGTCCTCCTTTGATCGAACCAGAAGGCCTGTACTGGTGCTTCGACCTTTGGAATAGCAGGAACAGCTATTCCCGGCGACTTCATCAACTCCTGCCAAGTAAGCCTTCGGAAGTGTCTCTGGGCCATCCAGTTGACTGACCAGCTTACAAGGGAGTCCTGCTCTGTAACCGCCGCCAGGTTGTGTTGTATTTCGAGTCCTTGTCACTCTCCCACGCTTCGTACGCTTGGCGTCCCCAGGTCTGAAGGGAGGAGTGTACATTTGGCTTGAATACACACGGCCGCTCCGTTGTCCTGCTGCGGCAACAAACTGTGCTGGTTTCGTCGATTGGGACGTCTTTTTGCTCTACACGACTACGAGGCGTTCCCTGCTCTTCTGAACCTGCCAGCTGCTGAAACTAACGTGGAGAAGCCTGGGTCTGCTTGCTTCGGGGACCGGTGAGTAGCTTAGCTAGGATCTGGTCGCCCTCCTGCAGTATCCCATTGCTTTTCCCTGCTGTGTAAAAACAGCACCCTTTTGGCCGTACTCGCGCTCTGCTTCTGCCCGCTGTGGAGGCTGCGCTTGAGTTGCGGAACCTGTTCTCCTTCTGCTGTGCACTAACCCGAACTGCCTGACTTCCTCCGAAGAGCTTCCCCTTTTGCCCGTTGGCACCGGCGTGGCAGGTACTTTGAGCACAAGGCTCCACTCTTCGCAGGGCTCGGACTTCCATCTAGTTAGGTGCCTCTGAAGGCGAACTGAGTCTAAAGCGTTATCGCACTGCCTGTTTTCCTTTCCTTTCAGGTGGACTACATATTTCGTGCTTTAAACGCTTGCGACTGTGTATTTGTATATATATTGTGTTGATATGGTATGTGTTGGTTTAATATTGTGATATTGTGATTTTCTCGCTACGGTCATTATTTTAAAGGCCTTAAAATAAATGTGTATCTATTTTTGATAGAACAACTGTTTGGAGTAGTTTGTAAGCGCTCTTGCTTTGTGTGCTCATTGCGGGCTTTCAGTCACCCTCACCCCTCTTGAGACCTAGTCTTGACCGCCGCGATCGCTACCTTGATTGGTCTGGCTTGTCCAGAGGTTACCCTGTTCCAAGTAATTAGGTTGGCCTTCTGAACTTCTGCGCCACCAGGACAGAGTTCAGAAATCCGTCTTAACAAATTGGTGTACAGCGGTGGGATACGACTGAAGGTATCCAGTGTTGCGCTCGAACTAAGGCATTTCAGGTTATTCCAAACAGTACACGTAGTGAATTGTTATAGTATAACTTTAAAAAGGCCATAGTCCTATCAAACAGTATGGAAACAAGTACGTTGTTAACTTTAAATGCTTCCAAATCAGAAACGCTGAAAAAGATGTGTGCGGATAGAGGTGTTTCCTCTCAAGGCACAAAATTGGAAATGATCCAGAGAATCGTGGCGTGGCAAGAAGCGCAGCTTGACGCTATAACTTCCGAGGACAGTGCGGAAGGTGGTGGGGCTGCTCTCACTGGCAGAACCGACGGTTCTGCCGCTGCACTGATCCATCACGACCACGAGGACAGGGAGGATGTAATGTCTAATGTTTCCCCTGCCAGTGCTGATGGGGAGGCTATGCTTGAATTCAAGAAGCAAGAGCTGCGGTTTAGGCAGCAGGAGCTTGAATTCAGCATAGCCAAACTAAAAATCGAACAGGCAGAAAAACAAAAAGACAGGGATCACCAGTTGGAACTGGCCAAGCTTCAGGTTGCAAATGGATCCAAGGGTCCTGGACATGGGTCTGGGGCCTCCTCTCATCCACGGTTTCCAAAGGATCTGCTCAGTGTGTATGAAGAGAGGAATGACATTATGGACTGGCTGAATGCGTTTGAGTATGCATGCGAGGTCCAGGAAGTTGACAATGCTGATAAGATTGCGTGGTTGCTCAGTAGACTGCCCCATTCTGGCTGTAGTGCCATTATGGAAATGTCGAAGGCTGAGCGGGCTGATTTCGCAATGTTAAAGCAAACTCTCATTTTAAAGTTTGGGAAGACTCCGGCCCAATATTTAAAGCGTTTTCGAGAGTATAAGAAAAAGGAAGGTGGTACTTGGGTATCTTATGTCGCTGAATCTTTGAAAAACTTAACTGGCTGGGTCGAAGGTTATAAGGTTTCTACCTTCGAAGGCATGATAAATCTTGTCAAGCTGGAACATATTTTTGCTTCTTCTTCCCCGGAGCTTAAGCAGCATTTGGCCGATTCGAAGGAGATAGATCCTAAGAAGCTGGCCATTGCAGCAGACTTATGGGTGTCACATCGAGTGTCCCATAAGGACAAAACTCATCCTGGTAAGCAGGAGGAAGGGAAAAAGTCCAAAGATATGGAGGGTGGGGAATCTGCTAAATCCTCTTCCCATAAGGGCCACAACAAGAAAAACAAGGGTAAGACACAAGAGAACTCACAGGGTAGTGGAGGTTCGCCTCCGAAACAGAACTCTGGTTACAATAAGCCTCCCTACGTTAACAGACCCACTGGGGCTTGTTTTTCTTGTGGAGCAACTGACCATGTGAAGGGGGATCCCCGGTGTAAGGTTAGACCTTTGGGGGTCCACTCCGCTAATCTGGCCTTCTCCTCCTACGAGGAAGAAGAGATTACAGGAGCATCCTTCTCCTCAGACTCATTTCCCAGCGGAATAGAGGCTTAGGTAGTTTTAGTGTCCCTGGGTTCCTGGGAGCCTAAAGTTGCAGAGGCTTATGCTAGGATTCCGGATAATACCAAGCACTACTTTAAAGACAGTGTGCTGATCAATGGAGTGGATACTCCAGCTCTTAGGGATAGTGGGTGCAGTCGCACTGTAGTGGATTCTACCTTGGTAGACTCAGAGGAAGTTGCCAGAGCTACTCTGATGCCCACTAAGTTGGCTGACGGCCCCCTCCGTATGTTTCCAGTAATACCTGTAAATCTTACTTTAAATGGTACAGCAGTCAGGATTCCAGTGAGCATTCAGAGAAACGTCCCGGGAAAGGTCTTGTTGGGTAATGATCTCAGAGCTTTAGGGCTCGTAGGAGACACTGCCGAAAGACCCTACACACGGTCTCAAGCACGGGCAGCATTGGCCAAGTCCAATACGCCGCCCCAGCCAAAGGGGAAACCCAAGGCGAAAGGAGTCTACAAGTCAAAACGAGGGAAAGAGAATACTCCCCCGAGCTCGCCTACCACTGCGGTGGAGGAAGTTGGTCAATCGCCCGGGCCTGACGAGGAGGTGGCGATGCCTGAAGTATTCGACCCCAACGATCATCCTGAACTAAAAGACTTGTTAGTTGAAGGAGGTCCTGATAGGGACGAATTCAGTAAAGGCCAACGTGAGTGCCCATCTCTGGAAGGCCTAAGGAGACAGGCCTGCTCCCAGCTTGAGGGTGAACCTCCTGGGATGCATAGGATTTACCAGGAAGGTGGACTCCTGTATAGTGAGCCCACAGAGTCTACAGAAGGAGACCATAGGAGGTTGGTGGTTCCCCTTGCTGTTAGGCCCTTCCTCCTGCAGTTGGCGCATGAAGTTCGCCTTGCTGGTCACCTTGGTATGAAGAGGACCAAGCAAAAGTTATCCATGCACTTCTACTGGCCCAAGATGGGGGTGCAAGTAGAAAGTCACTGCAGGAGTTGTGCCGCCTGCCAGTTGTCTGGTAAGGTTGGCGCGACAATCCAAGCTCCGTTGGTACCGCTCCCAGTTGTGGGGGTACCATTTGAAAGGGTAGGGATCGACATGGTTGGTCCCCTTGACCCGCAAACATCCTCAGGCAATAGGTTTATCCTGGTGCTGGTCGACCATGCAACCAGGTATCCTGAGGCCGTCCCATTTACAACTGTAACTGCCAAGCCAGTTGCAGAAGCTTTACTCGGCATGATTACTAGGGTTGGCTTCCCTAAAGAAGTTGTGCCGGATGATGGCAGCAACTTTATGTCGAAGCATAGGCAGGCTATGTGGATAGAATGTGGGGTCACCTACAGGTTCTCTTCTGCATACCACCCCCAGACCAATGGTCTGGGGGGGCGTTTTTACAGGACGTTAAAGAGCATGATTGGGGCTCTGGAGGAGCCTCAGAGAAGAAAATGGGATCTTCTTTTACCATGCTTACTGTTTGCCTACCGAGAGGTACCACAGGAGGGTGTTGGCTTCAGCCCCTTCGAACTTCTTTTCGGTCATCCCGTACGGGGACCCTTAGCCATCGTCAAAGAGGGATGGGAGATGCCCACTCCCCCTGTTACTACCAATGTAGTTGATTATGTGCTAGGGCTCAGAAAACGGATGGTACTTCTGATGGGCTTGACTAGTGATAAATTGAAGGCAGGGCAAGCGCTGGTGAAACATTGGTACGACCAGAAAGCTTCCCTCATCAACTTTACACTTGGTCAGCAAGTCCTGATCATGAATCTCATAAGGCCTCGAGCTTTACAGGATAAATGGTCAGGTCCTTGCCCAGTGGTGGAGCCCCTGGGTGAGGTTAACTATTCAGTGGACCTTGGAAGGCCTGGACAGGCTCCAAATGTGTTTCACGTGAATAGGCTGAAGGCTTTCGTCCCAAGCGGCGAAATCGCAGCACTGCTATTGGCGTCAGACGTTGTGGGAGAGGAGTCTGAACCTCTCCCCGACCTGTTCCCGAGCAGTCCTTCAGATAGCTCTTTTGAGGGTGTCCGAGTGGCCCCTCACCAAAATGGACAAGGCTCAGTGGTTTACCTTGGACATGAAGTAGGTGGAGGGAGGAGACAGCCTCTACTCAGTCAGGTACAAGCAGTACAAGACTGGCCTACCCCCACTACGCAAACCCAAGTGAGAGCCTTTTTAGGACTCACGGGGTTTTACCGCACTTTTGTGGCAGACTATGGCACCATAGCTGCTCCTCTGACTGCCCTCACAACTCCGAAGAAACCCAAGAAGGTAACTTGGACTGACGAGTGTGAGAAGGCCTTCAATGGCTTAAAAGACTCCTTGTGCCAGGCCCCTGTCCTAAGGGCCCCTGATTATCAAAGACCTTTTATCGTGCAGACGGATGCCTCTGACACTGGGATAGGAGCTGTACTATCACAAGTAGATGAGAAGGGTAAGGAACACCCTATCGGTTTTATTAGTCGCCAGCTTAAGGACAGAGAGCTCAGATGGTCCACGGTAGAGAAAGAATGTTTCTCTGTTGTGTGGGCCCTAAGGAAGCTGAGGCCCTACCTCTATGGGACCCACTTCACTGTGCAGACTGACCATAAGCCGTTAAAGTGGCTAATGAACATGAATGGGGAGAATCCAAAGTTGCTTAGGTGGTCCATAAGTCTACAAGGCTTCAACTTCACTATTGAGCATAGGCCAGGTGTCCAACATAGCAATGCTGATGGGTTGTCCAGAATGTTTAACCGACCTGAACAAGAGACTCATCCAGGGGTGGATTAGTTCCCCCTGTCCATAGTCTGGGAGGGGCGAGTGTTAGGAAAGATTTCGTAATTGTAGGGAATTTTCCTTCCATGTGGCAACCCCTAAACTTTTTGCTATTGTTTTTAACCTTGTTCTTGACTTTGCCAGAGAAGTACAGCCTTCTGCCGCACTTCTCTGGGCTTTCGCTCCTTTCTTACGGGGAAACTGACATGCCCTTAAGACAGTCAGTACCGGGGAACGTGGTCTCCCGTAGTTTCTTTTATCGTGTCGCAGCTTTAGTGCAACACGACACAAGAGGGCACTGTAAGCTAAGTTACAGCTCTCTTGGGTCTCTAGCCTTCTACAGGCCCTAGATACTCTTTTAGGATGGTATTTGATCGGTGCAAGTCATTCAGGGACTGGAATGGTGGCAGCGATCGTTTTGTTTATTTTGAGCTCCTTTTGGCGTCCTGAGCACGTTTTTGCACTGAACCCAAAATGGTGGCCTGGCTCCCAAAATGGCCAGGCCGCGAGGCTCCTTTGTCCTGTCCACTGTCCGTCTTGCTCCCTTCACCTTCCCCAGGTCCGGCGACCCGGGGCCTTCCTTATTTGGGCATGTACTTTCCCGCGAAACGCAGTTGCTTTCGCGGGCTTCTACATGTCGTTTGTGTGCCTCCAGGGTGTGGGCTGGGATGTCTGGTCCCAATACACATCCTGGGTGCCAGAGAGTCTAGGGTGGTGTGAATGCCTGGGACCACCGTGGTCCGTGATTGGTCCACGTATGGTATGTGTTTTGATGAGCGGATCTCCCATTGGCTCCCCTCCGTTTTGGCGCGAAGGGAACCGTGGATAAGAGGGGGCTGGAAACACCACTACCATGTCGATCTCCTGAGTTCTCACGAACGAAGGAATACAGGAGCCAAGTATCCTGCAACTACGAGGCTGGACCGAGGAATCGCTGGTGACCCGCTGAAGGAATCCTCCTTTGCACTGCTGTCGTCCGGAGAGCCCCTGTCCTCCTTTGATCGAACCAGAAGGCCTGTACTGGTGCTTTGACCTTTGGAATAGCAGGAACAGCTATTCCCGGCGACTTCATCAACTCCTGCCAAGTAAGCCTTCGGAAGTGTCTCTGGGCCATCCAGTTGACTGACCAGCTTACAAGGGAGTCCTGCTCTGTAACCGCCGCCAGGTTGTGTTGTATTTCGAGTCCTTGTCACTCTCCCACGCTTCGTACGCTTGGCGTCCCCAGGTCTGAAGGGAGGAGTGTACATTTGGCTTGAATACACACGGCCGCTCCGTTGTCCTGCTGCGGCAACAAACTGTGCTGGTTTCGTCGATTGGGACGTCTTTTTGCTTTACACGACTACGAGGCGTTCCCTGCTCTTCTGAACCTGCCAGCTGCTGAAACTAACGTGGAGAAGCCTGGGTCTGCTTGCTTCGGGGACCGGTGAGTAGCTTAGCTAGGATCTGGTCGCCCTCCTGCAGTATCCCATTGCTTTTCCCTGCTGTGTAAAAACAGCACCCTTTTGGCCGTACTCGCGCTCTGCTTCTGCCCGCTGTGGAGGCTGTGCTTGAGTTGCGGAACCTGTTCTCCTTCTGCTGTGCACTAACCCGAACTGCCTGACTTCCTCCGAAGAGCTTCCCCTTTTGCCCGTTGGCACCGGCGTGGCAGGTACTTTGAGCAGAAGGCTCCACTCTTCGCAGGGCTCGGACTTCCATCTAGTTAGGTGCCTCTGAAGGCGAACTGAGTCTAAATCGTTATCGCACTGCCTGTTTTCCTTTCCTTTCAGGTGGACTACATATTTCGTGCTTTAAACGCTTGCGACTGTGTATTTGTATATATATTGTGTTGATATGGTATGTGTTGGTTTAATATTGTGATATTGTGATTTTCTCGCTACGGTCATTATTTTAAAGGCCTTAAAATAAATGTGTATCTATTTTTGATAGAACAACTGTTTGGAGTAGTTTGTAAGCGCTCTTGCTTTGTGTGCTCATTGCGGGCTTTCAGTCACCCTCACCCCTCTTGAGACCTAGTCTTGACCGCCGCGATCGCTACCTTGATTGGTCTGGCTTGTCCAGAGGTTACCCTGTTCCAAGTAATTAGGTTGGCCTTCTGAACTTCTGCGCCACCAGGACAGAGTTCAGAAATCCGTCTTAACAGGAAGGATTTGGATATCACATCTCATGCTATAGGAAGGGTCTCAGGTTTGGTATAAGCATGGAGATATCACTTCTCATGCTATAGGAAGGGTCTCAGGATTGGAATGGGAAGGTGTTGGATATCACATCTCATGCTATAGGAAGGGTCTCAGATTTGGTATAAGCATTGAGATATCACATTTCATGCTATAGGAAGGGTCTCAGGATTGGAATGGGAAGGAGTTGTATATGACATCTCAGGCCTTAGGAAGGGTCTCAGGTTTGGTATAAGCATTGAGATATCACATCTCTGCTATCGGAAGGGTCTCAGGATTGGAATGGGAAGGAGTTGGATATCCCATCTCATGTTATAGGAAGGGTCTCAGGTTTGGTATTAGAAGCATTGAGATATCACATCTCATGCTATAGGAAGGGTCTCAGGATTGGAATGGGAAGGACTTGGATGTCACATCTCATGCTATAGGGAGGGTCTCAAGTTTGATATTAGAAGCATTGAGATAACAAATCTCATGATATCGGAAGGGTCTCAGGATTGGAATGGGAAGGAGTTGGATATCACATCTCATGATAAAGGAAGGGTCTAAGGTTTGGAAGGGGAAGGATTTGGATATCACATCTCATGTTATAGGACGGGTCTCAGGTTTGGTATTAGAAGCATTGAGATATCAAGTCTCATGGTATAAGAAGGGTCTCAGAATTGGAATGGGAAGGAGTTGGATATCACATCTCAAGCTATAGGAAGCGTCTCAGGATTGGAATGGGAAGGAGTTTGATATCACATCTCATGCCATAGTATGGGTCTCAGGTTTGGTAGAAGCATTGGGATATCACATCTCATGCTATCGGAAGGGTATCAGTATTGGATTTGGAAGGAGTTGGATATCCCATCTCATGCTATAGGAAGGGTCTCTGGTTAGAATGGGAAGGAGTTGGATATCACATTTCATGTTATAGGAAGGGTCTCAGGATTGGAATGGGAAGGACTTGGATATCATATCTCATGCTATAGGAAGGCTCTCAGGTTTGGAAGGGGAAGGAGTTGGATATCACATTTCATGTTAGAGGAAGGATCTCAGGTTTGGTATTAGGGGCCTTGAGATATCACATCTCATGCTATAGGAAGGGTCTCAGGATTGGAATGGGAAGGAGTTGGATATCACATCTCAAGCTATAGGAAGGGTCTCAGGTTTGGTATAAGCATTGAGATATCACATCTCATGCTATAGGAAGGGTCTCAGGATTGGAATGGGAAGAAGTTGGATATCACATCTCATGCTATAGGAAGGGTCTCAGGTTTGGTATAAGCATTGAGATATCACATTACATGCTATAGGAAGGGTCTCAGGGTTGGAATGGGAAGGAGTTGTATATGACATCTCATGCCATAGGAAGGGTCTCAGGTTTGGTATAAGCATTGAGTTATCACATCACATGCTATAGGAAGGGTCTCAGGATTGGAATGGGAAGGACTTGGATATCACATCTCATGCTATAGGCAGGGTCTCAGGATTGGAATGGGAACGAGTTGGATATCACATCTCATGCTATGGGAAGGGTCTCAGGTTTGGTATAAGCATTGAAATATCACATCTCTGCCATCAGAAGGGTCTCGGGATTGGAATGGGAAGGAGTTGGATATCACATCTCATGCTAAAGGGAGGGTCTAAGGTTTGGAAGGGGAAGGATTTGGACATCACATCTCATGTTATTGGAAGGATCTGAGGTTTGGTATTAGAAGCATTGAGATATCACATCTCATGCTATCGGAAGGGTCTCAGGTTTGGTATAAGCATTGAGATATCACATCTCTGCTATCGGAAGGGTCTCAGGATTGGAATGGGAAGGATTTGGATATCACATCTCATGTTATAGGATGGGTCTCAGGTTTGGTATTAGAAGCATTGAGATATCACATCTCATGCTATAGGAAGGGTCTCAGGAATGGAATGGGAAGGACTTGGATATCACATCTCATGATAAAGGAAGGGTCTAAGGTTTGGAAGGGGAAGGATTTGGATATCACATCTCATGTTATTGGACCGGTCTCAGGTTTGGTATTAGAAGCATTGAGATATCAAGTCTCATGGTATAGGACGGGAGTTTGATATCACATCTCATGCCATGGTATGGGTCTCAGGTTTTGTAGAAGCATTGGGATATCACATCTCATGCTATCGGAAGGGTATCAGGATTGGATTTGGAAGGAGTTGGATATCCCATCTCATGCTATAGGAAGGGTCTCAGGTTGGAATAGAAGGAGTTGGATATCACATCTCATGTTATAGGAAGGGTCTCAGGATTGGAATGGGAAGGACTTGGATATCACATCTCATGTTATAGGAAGGATCTCAGGTTTTGTATTAGAAGCATTGAGATATCACATCTCATGCTATAGGAAGGGTCTCAGGATTGGAATGTGAAGGATTTGGATATCACATCTCATGCTAAAGGAAGGGTCTCAGGTTTTGTATAAGCATTGAGATATCACATCTCTGCTATCGGAAGGGTCTAAGGATTGGATTGGGAAGGAGTTGGATCTCCCTTCTCATGCTACAGGAAGGGTCTCAGGTTGGAATGGGTAGGAGTTGGATATCACATCTCGTTATAGGAAGGGTCTCAGGATTGGAATGGGAAGGAATTGGATATCACATCTCTTGCTATAGGAAGGGTCTCAGGTTTGGAAGGGGAAGGATTTGGATATCATATCTCATGTTATAGGACCGGTCCCAGGTCTGGTATTAGAAGCATCGAGATATCACATCTCATGCTATAGGAGGAGTCTCAGGATTGGAATGGGAAGGAGTTGGATATCACGTCTCATGTTATAGGAAGGGTCTCAGGATTGGAATGGGAAGGAGTTGAATATCACATCTCATGCTAAAGGAGGGGTATCAGGTTTGATAGAAGCATTCAGATATCACATCTCATGCTATAGGAAGGAACTCAGGATTGGAATGGGAAGGAGTTGGATATCACATCTAATGCCATAGGAAGGGTCATCAGGTTTGGTATAAGCATTGAGATATCACATCTCTGCTATCGGAAGGGTCTAAGGATTGGATTGGGAAGGAGTTGGATATCACGTCTCATGTTATAGGAAGGGTCTCAGGTTGGAATAGAAGGAGTTGGATATCACATCTCATGTTATAGGAAGGGTCTCAGGATTGGAATGGGAAGGACTTGGATATCACATCTCATGTTATAGGAAAGATCTCAGGTTTTGTATTAGAAGCATTGAGATATCACATCTCATGCTATAGGAAGGGTCTCAGGATTGGAATGTGAAGGATTTGGATATCACATCTCATGCTAAAGGAAGGGTCTCAGGTTTGGTATAAGCATTGAGATATCACATCTCTGCTATCGGAAGGGTCTAAGGATTGGATTGGGAAGGAATTGGATATCCCTTCTCATGCTATAGGAAGGGTCTCAGGTTGGAATGGGTAGGAGTTGGATATCACATCTCATGTTATAGGAAGGGTCTCAAGATTGAAATGGGAAGGATTTGGATATCACATCTCTTGCTATAGGAAGGGTCTCAGGTTTTCTATTAGAAACATTGAGATATGACATCTCATGCTATAGGAAGGGTTTCAGTATTGGAATGGGAAGGATTTGGATATCATATCTCATGTTATAGGACGTATCTCATGTTATAGGACGGGTCCCAGGTTTGGTATTAGAAGCATTGAGATATCACATCTCAAGCTATAGGAAGGGTCTCATGATTGGAATGGGAAGGAGTTGGATATCACATCTCATGCTATAGGAGGAGTCTCAGGATTGGAATGGGAAGGAGTTGAATATCACATCTCATGCTAAAGGAAGGGTATCAGGTTTGATAGAAGCATTGAGATATCACATCTCATGCTATAGGAAGGAACTCAGGATTGGAATGGGAAGGAGTTGGATATCACATCTAATGCCATAGGAAGGGTCATCAGGTTTGGTATAAGCATTGAGATATCACATCTCTGCTATCGGAAGGGTCTCAGGATAGGAATGGGAAGGACTTAGAATTCACATCTCATACTATTGGGAGGGTCTCAGTTTTGATATTAGAAGCATTGAGCTATCACATCTCATGCTATCGGAAGGGTCTCAGGATTGGAATGGGATGGAGTTGGATATCACATCTCAAGCTATCTCAGGATTGGAATGGGAAGGAGTTTGATATTTCATCTCAAGCTATAGGAAGGGTCTCAGGTTTGGAAAGGGAAGGATTTGGATTTCACATCTCATGTTATAGGATGGTTCTCATGTTTGGTTTTAGAAGCATTGAGATATCACATCTCATGCTATCGGAAGGGTCTCAGGTTTGGAAAGCGAAGGATTTGGATTTCACAGGTTATAGGATGGTTCTCAGGTTTGTTTTTAGAAGCATTAAATTATAACATCTCATGCTATAGGAAGGGTCTCAGGTTTGGAATGGGAAGGAGTTGGATATCACATCTCTGCTATCTGAAGGGTCTCAGGATTGGAATCGGAAGGAGTTGGATATCCCATCTCGTTATAGGAAGGGTCTCAGGTTTGGTATTAGAAGCAATGAGATATCACATCTCATGCTATAGGAAGGGTCTAAGGTTTGGAAGGGGACGGATTTGGGTATCACATCTCATGTTATAGGACCGGTCTCAGGTTTGGTATTTGAAGCATTGAGGTATCAAGTCTCATGGTATAGGACGGGTCTCAGAATTGGAATGAGAAGGAGTTGGATATCACATCTCAAGCTATAGGAAGGGTCTCATGATTGGAATGGGAAGGAGTTGGATATCACATCTCATGTTATAGGAAGGGTCTCAGGATTGGAATGGGAAGGACTTGGATATCACATCTCATTCTATAGGAAGGCTCTCAGGGTTGGAAGGGGAAGGAGTTGGATATTACATTTCATGTTAGAGGTAGGATCTCAGGTTTGGTTTTAGAGGCATTGAGATATCACATCTCATGCCATCAGAAGGGTCTCAGGATTGGAATGGGAAGGAGTTGGATATCAAATCTCATGCTAAAGGGATGGTCTAAGGTTTGGAAGGGGAGGGATTTGGACATCATATCTCATGTTATTGCAAGGATCTCAGGTTTGGTATTAGAAGCATTGAGATATCACATCTCATGCTATCGGAAGGGTCTTAGGTTTGGTATAAGCATTGAGATATCACATCTCTGCTATCGGAAGGGTCTCAGGATTGGAATGGGAAGGATTTGGATATCACAATTCATGCCATAGGAAGGGTCATCAGGTTTGGTATAAGCATTGAGATATCACATCTCTGCTATCGGAAGGGTCTCAGGATAGGAATGGGAAGGACTTAGAATTCACATCTCATACTATTGGGAGGGTCTCAGTTTTGATATTAGAAGCATTGAGCTATCACATCTCATGCTATCGGAAGGGTCTCAGGATTGGAATGGGATGGAGTTGGATATCACATCTCAAGCTATCTCAGGATTGGAATGGGAAGGAGTTTGATATTTCATCTCAAGCTATAGGAAGGGTCTCAGGTTTGGAAAGGGAAGGATTTGGATTTCACATCTCATGTTATAGGATGGTTCTCATGTTTGGTTTTAGAAGCATTGAGATATCACATCTCATGCTATCGGAAGGGTCTCAGGTTTGGAAAGGGAAGGATTTGGATTTCACAGGTTATAGGATGGTTCTCAGGTTTGGTTTTAGAAGCATTAAATTATAACATCTCATGTATAGGAAGGGTCTCAGGTTTGGAATGGGAAGGAGTTGGATATCACATCTCTGCTATCTGAAGGGTCTCAGGATTGGAATGGGAAGGAGTTGGATATCCCATCTCGTTATAGGAAGGGTCTCAGGTTTGGTATTAGAAGCAATGAGATATCACATCTCATGCTATAGGAAGGGTCTAAGGTTTGGAAGGGGACGGATTTGGGTATCACATCTCATGTTATAGGACCGGTCTCAGGTTTGGTATTTGAAGCATTGAGGTATCAAGTCTCATGGTATAGGACGGGTCTCAGAATTGGAATGAGAAGGAGTTGGATATCACATCTCAAGCTATAGGAAGGGTCTCATGATTGGAATGGGAAGGAGTTGGATATCACATCTCATGTGTTAAGACGGATTTCTGAACTCTGTCCTGGTGGCGCAGAAGTTCAGAAGGCCAACCTAATTACTTGGAACAGGGTAACCTCTGGACAAGCCAGACCAATCAAGGTAGCAATCGCGGCGGTCAAGACTAGGTCTCAAGAGGGGTGAGGGTGACTGAAAGCCCGCAATGAGCACACAAAGCAAGAGCGCTTACAAACTACTCCAAACAGGTGTTATATCAAAAATATAAACACATTTATTTTAAGGCCTTTAAAACAACGACCGTAGCGAGAAAATCACAATATCACAATATTAAACCAACACATACCATATCAACACAATATATATACAAATACACAGTCGCAAGCGTTTAAAGCACGAAATATGTAGTCCACCTGCCAGGGAAGGAAAACAGGCAGTGCGATAATGCTTTCGACTCAGTTCGCCTTCATAGGCACCTAACTAGATGGAAGTCCGAGCCCTACGAAGAGTGGAGCCTTGCGCTCAAAGTACCTGCCACGCCGGTGCCGACGGGCACAAGGGGAAGCTCTTCGGAGGAAGTCAGGCAGTTCGGGTTAGTGCACAGCAGAAGAAGAACAGGTTCCGCAACTCAAGCGCAGCCTCCACAGCGGGCAGAAGCAGAGCGCGAGCGCGGCAAAAGGGTGCTGTTTTTACACAGCAGGGAAAAGCAATGGGATACTGCAGGAGGGCGACCAGATCCTAGATATACTACTCACCGGTCCCCGAAGCAAGCAGACCCAGGCTTCTCCACGATAGTTTCAGCAGATGGCAGGTTCAGAAGAGCAGGGAACGCTTTGTAGTCGTGTAGAGCAAAAAGACGTCCCAATCGACGAAACCGGCACAGTTTTGTTGCTGCACAGGACAACGGAGCGGCCGTGTGTATTCAAGCCAAATGTACACTCCTCCCTTCAGACCTGGGGACGCCAAGCGTACGAAGCGTGGGAGAGTGACAAGGACTTGAAATACAACACAACCTGGCGGCAGTTACAGAGCAGGACTCCCTTGTAAACTGGTCAGTCAACTGGATGGCCCAGAGACACTTCCGAAGGCTTACTTGGCAGGAGTTGATGAAGTCGCCGGGAATAGCTGTTCCTGCTATTCCAAAGGTCGAAGCACCAGTACAGGCCTTCTGGTTCGATCAAAGGAGGAAAGGGTTTCACAGGACGACAGCAGTGCAAAGGAGGATTCCTTCAGCGGGTCACCAGCGATTCCTCGGTCCAGCCTCTTGGTTGCAGGATACTTGGCTCCTGTATTCCTTCGTTCGTGAGAACTCAGGAGATCGACATGGTAGTGGTGTTTCCAGCCCCCTCTTATCCACGGTTCCCTTCGCGCCAAAACGGAGGGGAGCCAATGGGAGATCCGCTCATCAAAACACATACCATACGTGGACCAATCACGGACCACGGTGGTCCCAGGCATTCACACCACCCTAGACTCTCTGGCACCCAGGATGTGTATTGGGACCAGACATCCCAGCCCACACCCTGGAGGCACACAAACGACATGTAGAAGCCTGCGAAAGCAACCACGTTTCGCGGGAAAGTACATGCCCAAATAAGGAAGGCCCCGGGTCGCCGGACCTGGGGAAGGTGAAGGGAGCAAGACGGACAGTGGACAGGACAAAGGAGCCTCGCGGCCTGGCCATTTTGGGAGCCAGGCCACCATTTTGGGTTCAGTGCAAAAACGTGCTCAGAACGCCAAAAGGAGCTCAAAATAAACAAAACGATCCCTGCCACCATTCCAGTCCCTGAATGACTTGCACCGATCAAATACCATCCTAAAAGAGTATCTAGGGCCTGTAGAAGGCTAGAGACCCAAGAGAGCTGTAACTTAGCTTACAGTGCCCTCTTGTGTCGTGTTGCACTAAAGCTGCGACACGATAAAAGAAACTACGGGAAACCACGTTCCCCGGTACTGACTGTCTTAAGGGCATGTCAGTTTCCCCGTAAGAAAGGAGCGAAAGCCCAGAGAAGTGCGGCAGAAGGCTGTACTTCTCTGGCAAAGTCAAGAACAAGGTTAAAAACAATAGCAAAAAGTTTAGGGGTTGCCACATGGAAGGAAAATTCCCTACAATTACGAAATCTTTCCTAACACTCGCCCCTCCCAGACTATGGACAGGGGGAACTAATCCACCCCTGGATGAGTCTCTTGTTCAGGTCGGTTAAACATTCTGGACAACCCATCAGCATTGCTATGTTGGACACCTGGCCTATGCTCAATAGTGAAGTCGAAGCCTTGTAGACTTATGGACCACCTAAGCAACTTTGGATTCTCCCCCTTCATGTTCATTAGCCACTTTAACGGCTTATGGTCAGTCTGCACAGTGAAGTGGGTCCCATAGAGGTAGGGCCTCAGCTTCCTTAGGGCCCACACAACAGAGAAACATTCTTTCTCTACCGTGGACCACCTGAGCTCTCTGTCCTTAAGCTGGCGACTAATAAAACCGATAGGGTGTTCCTTACCCTTCTCATCTACTTGTGATAGTACAGCTCCTATCCCAGTGTCAGAGGCATCCGTCTGCACGATAAAAGGTCTTTGATAATCAGGGGCCCTGAGCACAGGGGCCTGGCACAAGGAGTCTTTTCAGCCATTGAAGGCCTTCTCACACTCGTCGGTCCAAGTTACCTTCTTGGGTTTCTTCGGAGTTGTGAGGGCAGTCAGAGGAGCAGCTATGGTGCCATAGTCTGCCACAAAATTGCGGTAATACCCCGTGAGTCCTAAAAAGGCTCTCACTTGGGTTTGCGTAGTGGGGGTAGGCCAGTCTTGTACCGCTGGTACCTTACTGGATAGAGGCTGTCTCCTCCCTCCACCTACTTCATGTCCAAGGTAAACCACTGAGCCTTGTCCATTTTGGTGAGGGGCCACTCGAACACCCTCAAAAGAGCTTTCTGAAGGACTGCTTTTAAACAGGTCGGGGAGAGGTTCAGACTCCTCTTCCTCAACGTCTGAAGCAAATAGCAGTGCTGCGATTTCGCCGCTTGGGACGAAAGCCTTCAGCCTATTCACGTGAAACCCTTTTGGAGCCTGTCCAGGCCTTCCAAGGTCCACTGAATAGTTAGCCTCACCCAGGGGCTCCACCACTGGGTAAGGGCCTGACCATTTGTCCTGTAAAGCTCGAGGCCTTATGAGATTCATGATCAGGACTTGCTGACCAAGTGTAAAGTTGATGAGGGAAGCTTTCTGGTCGTACCAATGTTTCACCAGCGCTTGCCCTGCCTTCAATTTATCACTGGCCAAGCCCATCAGAAGTACCATCCGTTTTCTGAGCCCTAGCACATAATCAACTACATTGGTAGTAACAGGGGGAGTGGGCATCTCCCATCCCTCTTTGACGATGGCTAAGGGTCCCCGTACGGGATGACCGAACAGAAGTTCGAAGGGGCTGAAGCCAACACCCTCCTGTGGTACCTCTCGGTAGGTAAACAGTAAGCATGAAACAAGAAGATCCCATTTTCTTCTCTGAGGCTCCTCCAGAGCCCCAATCATGCTCTTTAACGTCCTGTTGAAACGTTCCACCAGACCATTGGTCTGGGGGTGGTATGCAGAAGAGAACTTGTAGGTGACCCCACACTCTTTCCACATAGCCTGCATATACTTCGACATAAAGTTGCTGCCACGATCTGACACAACTTCTTTAGGGAAGCCAACCCTAGTAAATATGCCGAGTAAAGCTTTTGCAACTGACTTGGCAGTTACAGTTTTCAATGGGATGGCCTCAGGATACCTGGTTGCATGGTCGACCAGCACCAGGATAAACCTATTGCCCGAGGATGTTTGCGGGTCAAGGGGACCGACGATGTCGATCCCTACCCTTTCAAATGGTACCCCCACAACTGGGAGCGGTACCAACGGAGCTTGGATTGTCGCGCCAACCTTACCAGACAACTAGCAGGAGGCGCAACTCCTGCAGTGACTTTCTACTTGCACCCCCATCTTGGGCCAGTAGAAGTGCATGGATAACCTTTGCTTGGTCCTCTTCATACCAAGGTGACCAGCAAGGGGAACTTTATGCGCCAACTGCAGGAGGAAGGGTCTAACAGCAAGGGGAACCACCAACCTCCTATGGTCTCCTTCGGTAGACTCTGTGGGCTCACTATACAGGAGTCCACCTTCCCAATAAATCCTATGCTTCCCAGGAGGTTCACCTTCAAGCTGGGAGCAGGCCTGTCTCCTTAGGCCTTCCAGAGATGGGCACTCACGTTGGCCTTCACTGAATTCGTCCCTATCAGGACCTCCTTCAACTAACAAGTCTTTTAGTTCAGGATGATCGTTGGGGTCGAATACTTCAGGCATCGCCACCTCCTCGTCAGGCTCGGGCGATTGACCAACTTCCTCCACCGCAGTGGTAGGCGAGCTCGGGGGAATATTCTCTTTCCCCCGTCTTGACTTGTAGACTCCTTTCGCCTTGGGTTGCCCCTTCGGCTGGGGCGGCGTATTGGACTTGGCCAATGCCGCCCGTGCTTGAGACCGTGTGTAGGGTCGTTCGGCAGTGTCTCCTACGAGCCCTAAAGCTCTGAGATCATTACCTAATAAGACCTTTCCCGGGACGTTTCTCTGAATGCTCACTGGAATCCTGACAGCTGTACCATTTAAAGTTAGATTAACAGGGATCACGGGAAACATACGGAGGGGGCCGTCAGCCAACTTAGTGGGCATCAGAGTAGCTCTGGCAACTTCCTCTGAGTCTACCAAGGTAGAATCCACTACAGTTCGACTGCACCCACTATCCCTAAGAGCTGGAGTATCCACTCCATTGATCAGCACACTGTCTTTAAAGTAGTGCTTGGTATTATCCGGAATCCTAGCATACGCCTCTGCGACTTTAGGCTCCCAGGAACCCAGGGACACTAAAACTACCTCGGCCTCTATTCCGCTGGGAAATGAGTCCGAGGAGAAGGATGCTCCTGTAATCTCTTCTTCCTCGTAGGAGGAGAAGGCCAGATTAGCGGAGTGGACCCCCAAAGGTCTAACCTTACAACGGGGATCCCCCTTCACATGGTCAGTTGCTCCACAAGAAAAACAAGCCCCAGTGGGTCTGTTTACGTAGGGAGGCTTATTGTAACCAGAGTTCTGTTTCGGAGGCGCACCTCCACTACCCTGTGAGTTCTCTTGTGTCTTACCCTTGTTTTTCTTTTTGTGGCCCTTTTGGGAAGAAGATTTAGCAGATTCCCCACCCTCCATGTCTTTGGACTTTTTCCCCTCCTCCTGCTTACCAGGATGAGTTTTGTCCTTATGGGACACTCGATGTGACACCCATAAGTCTGCTGCAATGGCCAGCTTCTTAGGATCTATCTCCTTCGAATCGGCCAAATGCTGCTTAAGCTCCGGGGAAGAAGAAGCAAAAATGTGTTCCAGCATGACAAGATTTATCATGCCGTCAAAGGTAGAAACCTTATAGCCTTCGACCCAGCCAGTTAAGTTTTTCAAAGATTCAGCGACATAAGATACCCAAGTACCACCTTCCTTTTTCTTATACTCTCGAAAACGCTTTAAATATTGGGCCGGAGTCTTCCCAAACTTTAAAATGAGAGTCTGCTTTAACATTGCGAAATCAGCCCGCTCAGCCTTCGACATTTCCATAATGGCACTACAGCCAGAATGGGGCAGTCTACTGAGCAACCACGCAATCTTATCAGCACTGTCAACTTTTTGAACCTCGCATGCATACTCAAACGCATTCAGCCAGTCCATAATGTCATTCCTTTCTTCATACACACTGAGCAGATCTTTTGGAAACCGTGGATGAGAGGAAGCCCCAGAACCATGTCCAGGACCCTTGGATCCATTTGCAACCTGAAGCTTGGCCAGTTCCAACTGGTGATCCCTGTCTTTTTGTTTTTCTGCCTGTTCGATTTTTAGTTTGGCTATGCTGAATTCAAGCTCCTGCTGCCTAAACCGCAGCTCTTGCTTCTTGAATTCAAGCATAGCCTCCCCATCAGCACTGGCAGAGGAAACATTAGACAGCTCGTCCTCCCTGTCCTCGTGGTCGCGGTGGAACAGTGCGGCGGCAGAACCGTCGGTTCTACCAGTGAGAGCAGCCCCACCACCTTCCGCACTGTCCTCAGAAGTAATAGCGTCAAGCTGCGCTTCTTGCCACGCCACGATTCTTTGGATCATTTCCAATTTCGTGCCTTGAGAGGAAACACCTCTCTCCGCACACATCTTTTTCAGCGTTTCTGATTTGGAAGCATTTAAAGTTAACAACGTACTTGTTTCCATACTGTTTGATAGGACTATGGCCTTTTTAAAGTTATACTATAACAATTCACTACGTGTACTGTTTGGAATAACCTGAAATGCCTTAGTTCGAGCGCAACACTGGATACCTTCAGTCGTATCCCACCGCTGTACACCAATTTGTTAAGACGGATTTCTGAACTCTGTCCTGGTGGCGCAGAAGTTCAGAAGGCCAACCTAATTACTTGGAACAGGGTAACCTCTGGACAAGCCAGACCAATCAAGGTAGCGATCGCGGCGGTCAAGACTAGGTCTCAAGAGGGGTGAGGGTGACTGAAAGCCCGCAATGAGCACACAAAGCAAGAGCGCTTACAAACTACTCCAAACAGGTGTTATATCAAAAATATAAACACATTTATTTTAAGGCCTTTAAAACAACGACCGTAGCGAGAAAATCACAATATCACAATATTAAACCAACACATACCATATCAACACAATATATATACAAATACACAGTTGCAAGCGTTTAAAGCACGAAATATGTAGTCCACCTGCCAGGGAAGGAAAACAGGCAGTGCGATAATGCTTTCGACTCAGTTCGCCTTCATAGGCACCTAACTAGATGGAAGTCCGAGCCCTACGAAGAGTGGAGCCTTGCGCTCAAAGTACCTGCCACGCCGGTGCCGACGGGCACAAGGGGAAGCTCTTCGGAGGAAGTCAGGCAGTTCGGGTTAGTGCACAGCAGAAGAAGAACAGGTTCCGCAACTCAAGCGCAGCCTCCACAGCGGGCAGAAGCAGAGCGCGAGCGCGGCAAAAGGGTGCTGTTTTTACACAGCAGGGAAAAGCAATGGGATACTGCAGGAGGGCGACCAGATCCTAGATATACTACTCACCGGTCCCCGAAGCAAGCAGACCCAGGCTTCTCCACGATAGTTTCAGCAGCTGGCAGGTTCAGAAGAGCAGGGAACGCTTTGTAGTCGTGTAGAGCAAAAAGACGTCCCAATCGACGAAACCGGCACAGTTTTGTTGCCGCACAGGACAACGGAGCGGCCGTGTGTATTCAAGCCAAATGTACACTCCTCCCTTCAGACCTGGGGACGCCAAGCGTACGAAGCGTGGGAGAGTGACAAGGACTTGAAATACAACACAACCTGGCGGCAGTTACAGAGCAGGACTCCCTTGTAAGCTGGTCAGTCAACTGGATGGCCCAGAGACACTTCCGAAGGCTTACTTGGCAGGAGTTGATGAAGTCGCCGGGAATAGCTGTTCCTGCTATTCCAAAGGTCGAAGCACCAGTACAGGCCTTCTGGTTCGATCAAAGGAGGAAAGGGTTTCACAGGACGACAGCAGTGCAAAGGAGGATTCCTTCAGCGGGTCACCAGCGATTCCTCGGTCCAGCCTCTTGGTTGCAGGATACTTGGCTCCTGTATTCCTTCGTTCGTGAGAACTCAGGAGATCGACATGGTAGTGGTGTTTCCAGCCCCCTCTTATCCACGGTTCCCTTCGCGCCAAAACGGAGGAGAGCCAATGGGAGATCCGCTCATCAAAACACATACCATACGTGGACCAATCACGGACCACGGTGGTCCCAGGCATTCACACCACCCTAGACTCTCTGGCACCCAGGATGTGTATTGGGACCAGACATCCCAGCCCACACCCTGGAGGCACACAAACGACATGTAGAAGCCCGCGAAAGCAACCACGTTTCGCGGGAAAGTACATGCCCAAATAAGGAAGGCCCCGGGTCGCCGGACCTGGGGAAGGTGAAGGGAGCAAGACGGACAGTGGACAGGACAAAGGAGCCTCGCGGCCTGGCCATTTTGGGAGCCAGGCCACCATTTTGGGTTCAGTGCAAAAACGTGCTCAGAACGCCAAAAGGAGCTCAAAATAAACAAAACGATCGCTGCCACCATTCCAGTCCCTGAATGACTTGCACCGATCAAATACCATCCTAAAAGAGTATCTAGGGCCTGTAGAAGGCTAGAGACCCAAGAGAGCTGTAACTTAGCTTACAGTGCCCTCTTGTGTCGTGTTGCACTAAAGCTGCGACACGATAAAAGAAACTACGGGAAACCACGTTCCCCGGTACTGACTGTCTTAAGGGCATGTCAGTTTCCCCGTAAGAAAGGAGCGAAAGCCCAGAGAAGTGCGGCAGAAGGCTGTACTTCTCTGGCAAAGTCAAGAACAAGGTTAAAAACAATAGCAAAAAGTTTAGGGGTTGCCACATGGAAGGAAAATTCCCTACAATTACGAAATCTTTCCTAACATCATGTTATAGGAAGGGTCTCAGGATTGGAATGGGAAGGACTTGGATATCACATCTCATTCTATAGGAAGGCTCTCAGGGTTGGAAGGGGAAGGAGTTGGATATCACATTTCATGTTAGAGGTAGGATCTCAGGTTTGGTTTTAGAGGCATTGAGATATCACATCTCATGCCATCAGAAGGGTCTCAGGATTGGAATGGGAAGGAGTTGGATATCAAATCTCATGCTAAAGGGATGGTCTAAGGTTTGGAAGGGGAGGGATTTGGACATCATATCTCATGTTATTGGAAGGATCTCAGGTTTGGTATTAGAAGCATTGAGATATCACATCTCATGCTATCGGAAGGGTCTTAGGTTTGGTATAAGCATTGAGATATCACATCTCTGCTATCGGAAGGGTCTCAGGATTGGAATGGGAAGGATTTGGATATCACAATTCATGTTATAGGAAGGGTCTCAGGTTTGGTATTAGAAGCATTGAGATATCACATCTCATGTTATAGGAAGGGTCTCAGGTTTGGTATTAGAAGCATTGAGATATCACATCTCATGCTATAGGAAGGGTCTCAGGAATGGAATGGGAAGGACTTGGATATCACATTCCATGATAAAGGAAGGGTCTAAGGTTTGGAAGGGGAAGGATTTGGATATCACATCTCATGTTATTGGACCGGTCTCAGGTTTGGTATTAGAAGCATTGAGATATCAAGTCTCATGGTATAGGACGGGAGTTTGATATCACATCTCATGCCATGGTATGGGTCTCAGGTTTTGTAGAAGCATTGGGATATCACATCTCATGCTATCGGAAGGGTATCAGGATTGGATTTGGAAGGAGTTGGATATCCCATCTCATGCTATAGGAAGGGTCTCAAGTTGGAATAGAAGGAGTTGGATATCACATCTCATGTTATAGGAAGGGTCTCAGGATTGGAATGGGAAGGACTTGGATATCACATCTCAT